>NW_019417218.1:62801-66828 GCF_000390285.2 Anoplophora glabripennis
GTCCCACTAGTGCGGGAAAGTCCAATATCTATGTTAAAATGAGGAATATATGGATTTTTCTTTTTACTGTGTTGCCACATTTCTCGGAATGTACAAATTAAAAATATATTCAACTATACAGGGTGTTCCACTTTTCCTGGCCAGACAACAACTTTGGTTTTTTAAATGGAAACACATTTTTTATATAAAAATAAAGGGTACTTTATGTAGAATAGTTCTATTCAAATATTCAGTTTTTGAGATATCTCGCTTGAAAGGTTTTTCTAGTCGATATTGGCTGCTTACATTTTCTGATACTGACAGGTTATACTAATAGCTACTAAGCCCATTTTTTATCAGATGTTTAGTAAGGATGATTCTTCCGAATCATGCTCCAAAAACTGGCCTGCGTTATACAGGCTGACCAAAATATTAAGTCAAAATTGCCAATTGAAAAATTGAAAAATCTAGAATTTTTTAAATGCAACCCCCTGTATATTTTCATACCATGAGATGCAGAATTAAATTCTCTACAACTTTGCTATACCCGCTCCTATACCAAAATTCATTAGTTTTTCATGAAATCTTATTTCTAAAGAAGAATTAGTAAACAAATAATAGAATAATTAGTAAAACTCATGGTAACTGTTTATTGACAAGTATTTACCAAACTAATAATCCAGATTTACAAAGATATCCTCGTACAGAGTATTTTGTAAAACTGAAGGAGAGGTTTGCAAGAACAACAAATGCAAATTATGAGAAGACCAAGAAGAACACACGCATGCAGTATCCAAAACAGTAAATTAACATCGTGCATTTCTAACAAAAGTAATAAAGACCTAGTTAAATTAGTAATTAACAGGTAACCGCTCAAAATGTCTGCCATTTTTCTCTAGACATTGAGCAATTCTACGACGAAAATTGCTTGACACATTTCGCAGTATTTCCGGAGTTACGGTCAGAAAAGCATTTCTTATCTTTGCCCGTAAATCTTCTACATCTGTCGGAGGAGTTTCATCGTCTTTTATATAGCCCCATAAAAAAAAAATAAAATCAAGACAAGACAAGTCTGGGGATCGGAGATGGAATTGGACCGCTTCTACCTATCCACTTATCTTGATACAAACCATTTAAGTATTCTCTAACCTGAAACAGTTTTTCTATGAATTTACATAACTTACATAATGAGAAAACTTACCGCCAGTGTGGAATGTGCAGGGGCACCATCATGTTGGAACCACTGACTGTTTAAGTCATCCGGAGAAATATGTCCCTGCAATTAGAGCAAGTCGTTTTGTAAAAATTGCAAATACCTATTACCAGTTAAGTTTCATTCAAGAAAATGTGGTCCAATCCAATGACATATTCTCAGCATATTCCCGCCCAAACGTTGACTTTAAAGCGGTGTTGATGATCATCTTATTATTCAGGGATTATGATCGGCGTAATGGTGATAATTATGTCGACTCTCTCGATCAGTATTGGCAAAGGATGACTCGTCAGTAAATAACACCTTTGAAAAAAAAAAATCATCTTGTTGTAGCTTTATAGTTGCCCACTCACAAAACTGTACTCGTTTCTGAAAATCTTGCTGTGTTAAGAATTGGTAATGCTCAGAATGATAGGGGTGGAAGTTGTTTTTCTATAACGATCTATAAACCACACTTTGGAAATACTAATTTCATCACTAATTTCTCTGACACTTGTAGATTGACTATTCTGATTACTGCATACGTGTGTTCTTGTTGTCTTCTCATAATTTGCATTTGCCGTTCTTTCAAACCTCTCCTTCAGTTTTACAAAACACTTTTTATGAGGATATCTTTGTAAATCTGGATTATTAGCGTGGTAAATACGACTTACCAATAAACAGTTACCATGAGCTTCTCCTACGGCATACACCATATTTACTAATTTTTCTATAGAGTAATTCATTTCACAATTATTACTGTCGCTTTTCTATTAAACCTTATGTGAATCGAAAATTTTCCAGATTATCCTTTGACAGGAACCTACTGCGTTATTTTACATAAAGCTATTTGTAAGCTTCGCATTTTTTCATAGAAATAAGATTTCATGAAAAACTAATGAATGTTGGTATAGGAGCAGGTATAGCAAAGTTGTAGAGAATTTAATTCTGCATCTCATGGTATGAAAATATACAGGGGGTTGCATTTAAAAAATTCGAGATTTTTCAATTTTTCAATTGGCAATTTTGACATAATATTTTGGTCAGCCTGTATAACGCAGGCCAGTTTTTGGAGCATGATTCGGAAGAGTCATCCTTACTAAACATCTGATAAAAAATCGGCTTAGTAGCTAGTTGTATAAACTGTCAGTATCAGAAAATGTAAGCAGCCAATATCGACTAGAAAAACCTTTCAAGCGAGATATCTCAAAAACTGTGAATGTTTTGATAGAACTATTCTACACAAAGTACCCTTTATTTTTTATGTAGAATCCGAAAACAATATTAAAAAAGTGTGTTTCCATTTAAAAAACCAAAGTTGGTGTCTGGCCAGAAAAAGTGGAACACCCTGTATAGNTAACAATTGATAAGACATACAGATACATGCACAATAAAATTTAAAATTTCCCATTTCAAAATTCTGCAGCATTATAAAAACATTCATTTGATAAAAATTGTCTAAGTTTTCGTTTAAAAACATTTGGATTATTCTCCAGTCTCACACACTCGGGCAGCCGATTCAAAAGTTTAATCCCCATATAGACTGGGCTTCTTTCAAAAAGACTAGTTGCATGTTTAGGTGGCCTAATAGAATTTGAGGATCTAGTAAAATGATCATGATAATCGGAATTTCTGCAAAAATTCTGATAGTTATTTTTTACATAGAGAATGCACTTGTATATATAAATAGAATAGAATGTAAGAATACTATGTTTTTTAAAATGTTCTCTACAGGTTTCTCTGTATTTTAAATTAAAAATTAGCCGTATAATTATTTTTTGAGAAATGAAAACTTTGGAAGCAGCCCCTACACTACCCCACAAAATAATATTATAAGAAATGTGAGGGTAAACAATGGCATAGTAAACATTAATTAATTGACCTGTAGTAAAGATATTCTTCAGTTTTAATATAGCATAATAGCTANAAATATTAAAAAAGTGTGTTTCCATTTAAAAAACCAAAGTTGGTGTCTGGCCAGAAAAAGTGGAACACCCTGTATAGTTAAATATATTTTTAATTTGTACATTTCGAGAAATATGACAACACAGTAAAAAGAAAAATCCATATATTCCTCATTTTAACATAGATATTGAACTTTCCCGCACTAGTGGGACAGGCTGTAGATTGGAGTGTGCATTCATATCACCCTTATCCAATATTTTTTATTTCATTTTATACAGAGTGGACTTCTTTAAAGTTCCACATAGTATTTTGTTGTTGTTGTTACATATTATTTTCAATAATTTGGCCAGCTGGTGATAAATCGATTTATTTTACATTTAACCTTTTGATACTTTCTGTTTACATAGTTTTCTTCTTTTTTTAACAAAAGAAAAGTGAAGAAAACAATGGAAAATAAACTTAAACAATTATGAGCACAGAGAGACCTGTGGCACGATCGCCTCAGTGAGCTTGAAGTGTTTGTTAGACGTGCGTCAATTGACGACACTGCAGTTGATATGTTTAAAATTCGATATTGTGATTTAGATAATATTAAAGAGGAATTTACACATCACCATTATTCATTATTATCCACTTTAGCTGTTACTGAAAATCCAGATTTTGAAACAGAAAAGGCTACAGTAACTAGTTTTGACAATTCATACTATTAGTCCAATTAACTAAGCCTTTGAATCGAAATTTTGTCAACTTGGCTGAATTTTTGATATGAGTTAGTTTAAGGTATATTATAATAAGTGAGAGTAATTTTTTGTTCAACCCCCGGCCAAGGGTGGAAAAAGATAAAACAAAGGGCTTTTTCAAGATAACTCAAAAAGGGTAAGAGCTAGAAAAAAAAGTTTTCATGAAAAGTTGTAAAGCAGACAATTCTACATAAAAATGGCCTCTTAACTT
>NW_019417218.1:67260-74219 GCF_000390285.2 Anoplophora glabripennis
AATCAGCGAATTTCTACCGCACCATGTGGTAAATTCTCTGGAGAGAATATTCATTTTCGTAATAAGATCTTTCAGAGATTCAGCTTCTGTTGCCAAAGTGGTATCATCAGCATATAGAATTAAGTGTCTTGTACTAACGTAATTCGAAAGATCATTAACATACAATAAAAATATTAGAGGGGCAAGAATAGACCCCTGAGGTACTCCTGTATCCACATAGTGGGGAAGAGATCGCTGCCCATCAACTTTCACCATTATTTCTCTGACCTGAAGATAGGAGGCAAGCCATGTGAGAAATGTTCCTCTAAAACCCAAATCCCTTAATTTATTTATCGTAACATCAGTGTTCACTGAATCAAAAGCCTTTGAAAGATCGAAAAAGAGTGCACCCACACACCTCCGTCCATCCAGCGCTCTGTGGATATAGTTGAAGAGTGCAATAGATGCACTCTCAGTCGACCTTCCAGGCAGGAAACCATGCTGATGTTCAGTTATAATCTTATATTTGTTAATGAAAGATAACATCTGCTTATAAATACATTTTTCAATTATTTTGCATAAAACACTTTGTACCGTTATTGGGCGATAATTATCCAAGTTAAGACGGTTACCTTTTTTGAACACTGGTGTTACAATGCCTACCCTAAGGTTTGCTGGAAAGGTACCCCTCACCACTGAAGCATTTATCAAATCTGCCACCACACACGAAATATCAGGACCCAACCGTTTTACAACTTTTGTAGGAATGCAATCCGCACCCTCAGAATTCACATCTCTCAAAGAGTTCACAGCACCTAAAACATCTGTGGATAAAATAGGCGTAAAATAAAACGTATCACTAACATACATTCTAGTATAATTATCAAAAGAAATCCCATTGAAATGTGTATCTATTATATTTTTTACATTAGTTGAAAAAAAATTTGCAAAAACATTAGAAATTTCGTAATTACCACGAATTATCTCTCCATTAATTTGAATAGACTTTATTTCACTATCTTTATTTTTCCCAATTTTTTGTTGTACGATACGCCAATATAATTTTGTTTTTCATGTACATTTTTATTTTCGAGACCATTCTGCTAATAAGATTTTTTGGTCTTATTAATTTCAGTATTATAGCGTTTTTTACATTCTCTATAATAATCATGATCAGCTTGGTTTAATGACTGTTTAGTTAACCAAAACAGATTCCTAAGTTCGATACCCATTTGTCTGAGATTGGAGTCAACCCAACTTCTATTGTTGGCCTTACAAATATTTTTTATAACAACAGGACATATTANACCCTTTTTGAGTTATCTTGAAAAAGCCCTTTGTTTTATCTTTTTCCACCCTTGGCCGGGGGTTGAACAAAAAATTACTCTCACTTATTGTTATAATATACCTTAAACTAACTCATATCAAAAATTCAGCCAAGTTGACAAAATTTCGATTTAAAGGCTTAGTTAATTGGACTATATGCTATTAAATCGATTTATCATTCTTTAATGAAAAATGAGGCTCAAGTTTCTGTAACTAGTGCAAGCCAGCCTAATGTGCCCTTACCAAAAATAGATGTCCTGAAATTTGATGGCAACATTAACGACTGGCCTACCTTTATCAATCTATACCGTTCGTTGATTCATAACAATAGTACTTTATCGAATTTTGAAAAATTTCAATTTTTGTTGATGTCTGTCAAAAAATCCTCTTTCAATTATCAAATCTATTCCATTAACTGATGAAAACTATCCAGTTGCATATAACGTTTTAACTGCTCGTTACTAGAACACTCGTATTCTTGCTAGTTTTTATTGGAAACAAATAATTCATGCTCTAAAACTAAAATCTAAGTCACCAACTGAGTTAAGATATTTATTAGATCATGTTTCTGAAAATTTAGAAGCATTAAAAATATTAAAATTACCAGTAGAACATTGGAATTTTGTAATGTTTCATAAATATGAATATTCAAAATTAGATGAAGCGACAGTTACGCATTTTGAAATAGAATGTAACTCAACAGCTATCCCATTCTACAAGGACTTAGTTAATTTTTTACAAAACCAATGAAGTATCGCTCACTTTGAATACTGGAATAGACAAATCAAAACCAGTTAATTTTAATAAAACTAAACCGTTTGTTTCTCCTAAACCTAATTCGTCTTGTTTTGTTAATGCTATAAAACCATCAACTAAATGCATACTTTGCAATTCATATCATCCTTTATATAAATGTTCATTGTTTCTCGTTAATTACCGTTTGATAGATATAAACAAACAAAATAATTTGTGCTTAAATTGTCTCAACTCGTCTTATCATTCTGCAGTTTGCTCTTCAAAATTTAATTGTCGAACCTGTCAAGCTAAGCACCATACATTATTACATTTTGTTGGTAATATCCCAAATTCGCCATTTTCAAATGTGGTAGCTCCTCCAATCGTCTACAGCTACAACTCCTTCCACCTCAATCGCTATCACAGATCCAACTTTAACCACTCACGTGAACTCCTTAACTAATATTCTTCCTCAAAATTCTACAATTCTTCTGTCAACTGCGGTTATGGAGATCTCTAACATTCATGGACATTTTCACAAAGTTAGAGCATTGTAGGACAGTGCCAGTCAGGCAAGTTTTATAACAGAACGATGTGCAAATCGTTTAGAACGTCACGTTCTCGTTCATCGTTATCGATTCACGGTTTGGGAGAAATGTCATCTCAAGCTTTAGGATATGTATCTAGTACTAATCATCCAGTAAATGAATTTTCGCCACAATTATCAATTGATGCTCTAGTTTTAACCAAAATACGTGGCCACATGCCACCTCAATGCATTCCCAATTGCAACTTTTCGAAATTGTCGAATATCAAACTACCAGATCCTAAATTTAATATTCCGAGTGACGTCGGTATTCTTTTAGGTGCTGACATATTCCCATTGATACTAACTTCTGGTTGCTTAACAGGTAATGAAAGTCACTCGACGGCTACAATTTTTGGTTAGATCCTAATGGGTAACGTTTCTTGTTCTCCCCATAATTTCCTTAATTCGTTTCGTAGTACTTTCAACTATTCAATTGATTAATCTATAAAAAAATTTTGGGAACCAGAAGAAATACCAGATGAACTTCTTCTTCGGATCTTCGTTGCGAAAAATTGTTCTCGTAATCAATCTAGTCGTTACATTGTTACTCTTCCCTTTAAAGACATAAAACCTTCGTTTTCGGATATTCGAAATATAGCTCCTCGCCGTTTCATTGCTTTGGAAAATCGTTTGCTTCGTGATCCATCTTTATATATGCTCTATCAGAATTCATGAGAGATTACTTAGATAGTGGGCACATGATAGAAATACCAACTTCTTATCTTGGTTCGGAACCAAATTATTACATTCCTCACCATTGTGTTCTTAAATCTGTCAGTAACACAACTAAGTTAAGAGTTGTGTTTGATGCTTCTTGTAAATTTTCGGATGGAATCTCTCTGAATGAAACTCTTCTAGTAGGTCCTAAGTTGCAAAAGGACATTACTTCAATCTTGTTAAATTTTACATTACATTATTTCGTCTTCACTGGTGACGTTAAGCAAATGTATCGCCAGATTCTAATACACCGCTGTCATTGGGATTATCAAAGAATATTATGGAGATTCTCTCCAACAGATCCTATCAAAGACTTTTGGTTGAAAACTGTTACTTATGGAGTAACTTCAGTTCCCTTTCTCGCTCTTCGTACCCTGATTCAATTAGCCAACGATGAAGCAAAGCAATTTCCTCATGCATCAAAAGTTCTGTTGTCAGACATCTATGTTGATAACTTAGTAACTGGTTCCGATTCACTAGAAGTAGCTTTACATCTTCAGAAGGAACTCATATCATTATTGGCTAATGGAGATTTCTGGCTTCGCAAATGGACAAGCAATTACTTCTAGAATCGATTTCCAACGACCGTCATTACAAACATGATATTTCATTTGATGATTCTAATAGGTTCGGTTTAAAAATTTTGGGTTAAGATGGAATCCATTAATTGACCAATTCTCATAGAGTGTAGAACCCTTAGAAAGATCATGTACTAAACGTACAATCTTATCCGAATTGGCCCGTATCTTTGATCCTCTTGGATTTTTAGCTCCAGTATCGTTTTTTGCCAAATATCTTATCAAGTATTTATGGACTTTAGGACTAGAATGGGATCAATCACCTCCTAATGACATAATAAAATGCTGGTACAAAGGAGAGCTTCACCATCTCTCCTCACGGCACATATCTCGTTGTATCAAACCGTTGCAATTCAAATCTTGTGATGTTCATGGATTTTGTGACAGTTCCGAGAAAGGGTGCTGTTATTTATCTTAGATTTATTGATGCTGATGAAAATATTACAGTTTCGTTTGTAAGGCGTAATCCAAAGTAGCTCCATTGAAACGGATTTCTCTTCCTCGTTTTGAGTGGCGTGCAGCAGTTCTTTTGTCGAATTTAATTGAATATCTACTAAAAACATATAAAACTTCAATTTCAAAACATTTTCGCGTGCTCAGATTCATCAATTGTATTATCTTGGGTTAAATTGTCTTCACACCGTTGGAAAACTTTCGTTAGCAACCGAGTCAGTCATATTCAAGAAAGATTAGCTCCTACCGTTTGGCACCATGTTCGTTCTGCGGAAAACCCTGCAGATTGTGCATCACGTGGTCTCATGCCAAAAGCATTAGTGGAGACAAAGTTCTGATCTTTGGCCGGTTCCATCCGGATTTTTGGAAGCGATGGCACCAAGAATACCTCCCTACCTTAATTCAGAGAAACAAATGGAACAAACATAATTCATTAATTGTGCCTGGCACATTAGTTTTAATTAAAGAAGATACTGTTTCACCTTTAAATTGGCGACTAGGTCGCATTGTTAACCTTCATCCCGGAAAAGATAGAATTGTTCGCGTGGCAACTCTTCGTGTTGGCAAAGGCATTACACAAAGACCTCTTGTGAAGCCCTGTCCGTTGCCAAACCAACAACAATAAAATACTCAACTTTGTATTTTATGGTGGGCGCTATGTTGCGTCCGCAAGTAATAATTTAGTATTAATATTAGATATTAAGTATTTTTGTTTAAAAACTATTAAATAATTATTCCATAGAGAAATTTGTTATGTGTTGGTAAGTATAGTTTTCGCGTTTTTTGTAATATTTAGTTTTTGTATAAAGTATTTTACTTCACGGGAAAAAAGGTTGCAAACGGCACCTCGAAAACCGACTCGTTTGTGTACTCACGTGAATTGACCGTCAAGTGAATTTTCGTTAAAATCTAACAAGAAAGAAACTAGAAGCTGCAGGCCATTACCAATTTACATTGCACCAACAGAGCTGCATCATCGGTAAGTCGCTTTGCAACCAGTTATTTTTTCGTAATCAATTTTGTTCGTTCACAAACAGTCCGCTAAATTCGTAACACAGACTGTAACTTTGAATAGGAGTCATATTAATACAGATACTACTTTTGACCTTTAGAAACACGTATTAATAGTTTATTTTTTCAAATTCTGCCGTGAAACTTTTTTTTCAATAATTTTCATACACTGCTGCTGGATAAACTAATTGTGACTTCAAAAATTGCGTTAGTCTCAGCGCACGTACAATAATAATTTAAAGGAAAGGTTATTAAACAAATTTTCACACCACCGCACCCGTAGAGATGTACTGCTCTTTGGCGTATTACTTTTGTAAGTGGGCGTTATCCAGAAGTCCTATCATCCCACATAAGCGAAAATTTAATTATTTTAAATAAGATAAACTACGAAATAGTACTTGACATAAAACTTAAGCAGTAATTAATAATGACAAATGAAATACACAAAAATAAGTAAATAATATGTTTACTCACCTGATTTTTAGAGCATATGAATCTCTTAAATGTTGCATCAAGCAAACTTACAAACAGTTTCTTATTCGCCACTTGACGGTCGGGAAAATCCATCTGATATCGACTTCTTGCAGCAGTATCGTTTTCTCCGGACAAAAAGTAGGTTCTAATCGTGTCACCTCTTTCATGATTTGTATGCATGCTTTTTCATATCATACAAAAACTTGAAAATTAAAATACAAAAATACACTGCACAGTCACTAAATACTGAAATAAATTATTACACCACATAAACGCACTCTTGTAAACCGATAAAGTCGGGAACTAAAATAAAAATGTAACAGAACGTAACAATGACGACTATTCCCGTTTCATCGAATTAACGTGGCAGTTTGTTTTTAACTCAATTACCATCCCGTCATATCACACCAGGTGTGCCGATTTCTAAAACGAAGATACGGCATATCAACAGAACAGCGGAGGCTAACCTCCGTTGCCCCGAACAGGGTCGGATACTGTTTCAATGCAATCTGTTCACGGTTTAATTTTGGATAAATTTAATACATCAAGCACTGATTCGCTACTGAAGTGGCTGAATAAGAAAAAAGAGTGGAAACATAACATATTTCTTTACATACACGTCCCTAGCTACTGTATATAGTGACAGTAGTACATTTCAACTAAATTAAGTTAATATCAGAGGTGACTGACACTGAGATTCACAAATTAAATATATTCACTGCTTTAAAAAAATAGTAACACATAATCGTTTACAAAAACTTTAACTTTTTTTTAAAAAATATCAGCATCACCCAAATACATCATAGTTGTATTTTTATTTATTTTTTTATTATTACAGTTTCTTTTAACAGCGAAAATAATTATATTAAAACTTAAATTAGTTTTATTTACAATTAGTAACGTATCTACATTTTTTTAATGTTTGGCGCTTCGTTCACACTAACAAAAAATATATGGTGATATTAAAATAACACGTCGTTGTCATAAAAAAGCGAAACGTTTTCACTAAATTATTTTTCATTAGTTTCGCTGTCTAACAGTTGATTAAAAACAAAATATTTACAATTAGTAACGTATCTACGTAGTTACATATGATA
>NW_019417218.1:77043-115596 GCF_000390285.2 Anoplophora glabripennis
ACACACTGATGAGGACTAATAAGTCCGAAACCGGTCTGTGTCTGGTGGGACCAGCTGATGAGCGATCCTGTGTTATTAATTTCAGTATTATGGCGTTTTTTACATTCTCTATAATAATCATGATCAGCTTGGTTTAATGACTGTTTAGTTAACCAAAACAGATTCCTAAGTTCGATACCCATTTGTCTGAGACTGGAGTCAACCCAACTTCTATTGTTGGCCTTACAAATATTTTTTATAACAACAGGACATATTAAATTAACATAATAAGATAGAATATTCACAATTTCTGCATATGCAAGGTCGACACTAGCGCTGTTCGCAGCATTGAGACACTCATACACAGATTCAAAATTTTCATTTGATATACATTCTTGTAATTTAATTAATTTACTTGGAGACATATTTCTCTAACTAATATTTTTATAAATCCTTCAAGCATGATTTACATACTGAAGTAGACTGACAATCAATTTTAACATCAATACCAAGGTGATCACCTAATTGCAAATCCACAACATTTTCAAAATAGTAATAATAACGTGTGTACCATGTCGAAATTTTACTTTTACTTTATTTTTTAGATATAACAGAATGTTTTTTTAATGTTTGGAGCTTCGACCACAGTGATATCAAAAAAATATGGTGTCTTTAAAATAACACGTCGCTAAGTTATACAAATACAATATGTTTTACTAAATTATTTTCCATACATCCCATAATGTAGATTGATTTAAATACAATTGGCAATGCTGACGCTGACAGCTTATGAATACAACTTAATATGCCAATTCTGTGTGCCCTGGTTTACGCCAAGTGTAGTGTGTCGCTACTTGTTTGATTAAAAAAAGAATTTCAAATTCGTATTCAGGGGAAGATATTTATTATCCCTAAAAAACTGACCCCCACTTAAAGTTACACCTTGTATAGCTGAATCATATAGAATTATATATTTAGTTGAATTGTTCTGTTTATATTGTAATAAATAAATTAATTGGTGTTATACATAGAGAATTTGTGGTTATTTCTAGTTTACTGAAAAAAGCGTAAATATGTAGACTCTATTCGAGGCGCATTGCCTTGGTCTGAGGCCAAGACCATTGGAGTGCTATTTTTGCATCGCTTTAAAGTATCAGACTGAAATCAGGAACCAATTATGATGAAAAAAATTAAAACGCCAATCACATTCCTCTATTCTTGTGAAAATTTTTAATTTTCTCTAAAAAGTCAACAAACGAGGAATCCGTCTTGCCTCTTCTTACCTCGGACCCATTTTTTATCAGAAATCTACAGTCTGATACAAATAAGTTTGGCTCTGAGATAGCGCCGCCATAAATTCGAAAATGAATGCTACTACGAATGGTGAACAATCAAGTTTTTTAACACCAACAAGAAACGGTGAAAGTAAGCTACCAAGACCCACTTAGATGACCTCGAATTGCTCTTCTTTGACGTGTTGTCGTAAATTTTTAAACCATTGAGAAAACGTTGCCCACCAAATATTCGTCCAACATATTTATTTGGTTCTAGGAACCTAAAACTTTATGGAAAAACCCAAAATCCAGCTGCAGCGCATCATTTCTTAAGAAGTTTGAAGCGTTATAGAGAAAAACAGGTCAAGTATTTTTATGAATGAGACAAACTTATTTTTCTCATAAGCATAATAGTGAATGGAGTGAAAGCACAAATGATGGTTTATGTTTGTCAGTTTCAAAAGGTCAAAGACTTATTGTATTATATGCTGGAAATGAAAATGGATTCATGACCAATACATATTATATTACTATATTTTATAGTACTGTAAAAGTGGTAACTATCATAATGAACACTGAACATTATAAAAAGTGCTTACAGGAGAAACTTATACTTAATACAAAGAAAAGTGATCGATCGAGTGGGATACCGATGCTCTTACTATTGGCATTATCTCTTATTCCTCTATCTAGCCTTCTGGCGTTTGGTACGTAATCTTATTTTGAATTAAAAGATAAGTCTAGTATACAAATTGCCAGACATGCACTCAGTCACATATATTGCAAAATTGTTTGCAACATTGGCGCCTTCTGGCTACCCTTTATCTTGCACCCACTCTTCTGGCGGTTTTTCCCCTACTTACTTATGAGGTCTTCGATCATTCTGCAAATTTTCAGTAATGTTCCTTATCAGTTTTTTTACATGAAAAAATTACATATTTGACTCCCTACCATTATACATCTAGGGTGCCTTCTGGTGGCCCAATTCTCGCTATGTCGGTAACAACCGAACCTGTAATAATTTCGACTGCATCGCGCCACACGTACCCGTCACACGTAGCCAGCTCTTAGACAATTTTATCTTTGGTTATTTGGATAAAATTATATAAACATACTTACAAACTGTTACATTATAAAAATAAGGTAAAGGTAATGAGACAACTGAAACAAAAGCTACATATACCACACGAACCAAATTCCTTTGAGGGCAACACATCGAGGCAGTTTACAATGTCTAGAGTAGCGTTTAAATTTACATACGTTCATACAGTTAAACCTTGTCTCGTATATATTCGTGCTACACACGTCTTCCTTGTCATCAATTTATTATTTGCAAAAACAATAGATTAAAGGCATAATTGTTTACAGAAAACTACTTATGCAATTTTTGACATTTCATTTATTTCAGTAGGATATTCTTGATTTTTTTTTGTATGTAGAAAATATTTTGACATTCTTGAAAAATCAACGAAAATAAAAGAACATCTGCAAAATAACCCTTCTATGAATTGATTATTTAGAATTAATATGATGATTAACTAATTACTTACTAAGTATGAACTCGTACAAAATAGGAAAACAAATGTCACTCAAAAAAATAAAGATGTAACGGACGTGAAGCGATAGCATAAAAATAGGTACGGTCAACATCAGTAATAATACCCTAATTTTATAAATCGTTCATTAAAATTGAATGTCACTAAAACATTTAACATTTTTTAACATTTAATTTTGTTAATTATAATTCTAAGATTAGTACCTACCTTGGTCTTTTTAAAATTATTCATTGTCTTCTGTTCGAATTTAAGTGTATCCAATGGGTTGGTCGGAGTACTAATTTCGGAAGGTACAGGTGTGTCATCGGGAAAGGTAACGAGAGGTTGCGAAATGTCGTTCATTTCGTCGTCGGCGTCTACGAGGTTTTCTAAAGAACTCCTCAGTTTCTTCAAATCAATAGAATTCGAAATGCTACTTTTCATGTCGTTCAAATTATTCTTAAAATCGACCAAATCGGATTTCATATTAGATGCCTTAAGGTCCGAGGTTACGTGCACCCTTTGAGTCGATGTGGAACTGGTAGATGACTTACTCACTCGCGTCGTAGTTGAACTGCTTTGTGAATTCGTCTGTAACTTATATAAAAGAAAACCTAATGAGACGTAGTGATATTTTTGGGGTTATGAATCTTAATATTATTTTTAGATTTACAGTTAAGATACTTGGAGAGCGCTGGAACTAATCCAATCATTCACTGAAACTAATTACCTAAACCTAAATATGTTGTTATTTTGTTCGAATCTCAATAGCCTGTCAAGAGCGTGTTTTAGGATAGGTTTTCGAGAATTTGTGCAATTTAATCAATCTGAATATAAGGCTAAACAACTATAAAACATTTTAATATTTTACGAAATACTGAGATCAGAGCTGTTAGTCAATTTATAGTTGGAAACAAATTATAAGAATTATAAGAATTTTATTTTATGAATAAGATTTCTAGAATTATGTTGAAGGAAGACGAGTGAGTCTTTTTGATAATCAAAAAAGTACAATTCGTAAGTTGTTTTGTATTTCCATCAGCACAAAAAATTCTATAAATAAAAAACCAGAAAATAAATCAATAGGTATTGTAAATTGAGAAATGTGTTAATATGATGAAAGTGGGTAATCCATACACATACATCATATGATTTTTTCTGTTTAGGAACTATGTTTTGGATTTTTTTAGATAAGATAACTGATAATAGGTGCAGCTGTTATAGTGGATTTATGCAGTTAATTATAACTATTAATGGGTGTTTTAATTTGTAGACTTGAGATATAGAATAATCATAAATAGCAGAATAAATAAATACTTCATGTTCTTTATATTGTGAATATATAAATGAAAATAATGAGTAAGTACGAATTAGGCGCACACACAATTTTATTTATTTTACAACCAATAATTGCTATTGATTACAACAAAATTTGTTTAACTTTAAGTGAGGGTCAGTTTTTTAGGGATGTACGTGTTCCCCTGAACAGGAATCTGAAATTATATATATTTTTTAATCGAATAGAGTTATAATTAGTTTTTCAAAATGCACTTTAATTCTTATGTACGCCGCCACTGAGCTGCGTAAACCCGGAATTTGTGTGTGAAATTGTGTAAGTGCACTATCAACGTTGCCAGTTGTTTTTAAATCAATCTACATTGTATAATTTTTACATGACTTATTTAATATTAACTAAAATTGATACAGGGATACGTTACTAATTGTAAATATATTTTCTAATCAACTGTTAAACAACAAAACTAATTAAAAATAATTTTATGAAAACAGATTCATGAATTAATATTACAACGATTTATTATTTGAAAATCACCATTTTTCTGCCAATGTGGACGAAGCGTTGAACACTAAAAAATAGCTGTTTTATTAAACCGACTGTCGTCACGCCTGAATAACACAGGAATGGCCGAAAACAGTACTGTCTCATTTGGTTACCTATTTGTTTAGTCTTCGACTTTGTTTGGGGAAGGTGGTACATAAAGTGCCTTTATGTGGTATAAGTGTATAATCTTGATACAGTTATTTATTTTAGTTTTCAGTGATGATACAGTGAAATTTTGTTTTAATTTCAAGTTTTTGTACATTATGAAAAAGCATGTATACGAATCAACAAAGAGTTGATATGGTTAGAGGCTACTTTTTGTCAGGAGCAAATAAAACGATAGATAGATTACGCTGAATTATAAGTACCGAATAAAAAAATGTTTGTCAGATCACTTCAACATTTAACAAACTATGGGACCTTTGAGCCAGAAATTTTAAACGCCGTGGAAAAGGATCTTGATACCAGTACTCGAAGATTTGCCACAAAGTGTTATGTCAAAAATCAGGTGAGTAAACAGATTATTTATTTATTTTTGTTTATTTAATTTACCATTATTGATTATTGCTTGAGTTTTCTGTTAGATTACTTGTTAAATACTGTTTCATAGTTTATTTTATTTAAAGAAATTAGACTTTAGTTTTTGTGGCACGGTAGATCTCGTGGAAATTTGTTTTTTAATAACATTTCCTTTAAAAATTAGATTTGACAACATTGCACAGCCCAGTTCGCAATTGTGCACGCTCTCCGACTAAAGTGCACCCTAGTTTGAAGTTACAGTAAAAAGAATAAAAAAATTAAGTTTTCACGACGAAATTAGCCTCTGCAAAAATATGACCCCTACTCAAAGTTACACCCTGTATACTGAAATCAAATTTTTTTACTCTTGCATTCTCCAAGAGTCGTGCTAATTTTTTCTAGATTAAGATTAGCTTCCTAAGATATTTATTGCTAACTGCAGATAATAATTTGAAAGAATCTCTTTTTTAAAAACATGTTTTACTATTAGCTTATGTATTTTTTACTCTAAATATTTATGGAAAAAATTTCTTCATAGAATATAATTAGGTAGGTACATCTACTTTTTACGAGTATTATATTGTTTATTACTTAATTAAAAATATACACATTTATGTATATGCGTACATGTAGTTGCATCTATAGGGAAAAATTAAAGATGCAGAGTAACTTAGAGTCACATATGAAAGCAATATGCTGTTTTTTAATAATTGTATTAAGACGTACATAGGCAGTTTTCATAAACATAAACATTCCAAGTTATAAATACTGACCTTCTTGGGTAATTTACAGATTGGATAAAATAAAGATTAATTAAAATCGTGATGTTTATTTCTTGTAGAAGCATATGCAATCAGAAATAATAATTAATTGTAAATAAACAAATTATTACATGCGATAGAATGTATAAAATGGTCTATTAATGAATAGGTTGTCTATACTTACCGAAGTTGTGGTTACGGTCGCCCTTGGATTTTTTAAAGTCAGCATCGTCGGTTCATTATTGCTCGCATTATTTTCGGTTGGAAAATCAGTCGCCATCTGGAAATAAAAAAAATACTTATAAATCAAATTATTTAGTGTAATTAAATGAACCATAAAATCGAATAAATTTGTTGTCATTTATTGACAAAAGATACAATTTCTGTAGTACAGTTTTCAGTGCACACTTCCCGAAAGATGATAAAAGCGCGCATGGTCAGTAAGTAAATTCAGTTGTTAGCAAGTTCTGATTTTGTTCTGACTGTTATTAATTAATAAATAATAATTATTAATTAATAATAATAATTATTAATAATAAATATAATAATATTTAAGAAAGCAATAAAAATAAAAATCATAAAAAATATTCAGCTACCATAAGATTACTTGAAAATGGACAATCTCTCGGATATGGATAGACAAAAATGATGCAATATGTTTATTTTTCCTAGTCTCAATATAGTTACAAATTTTTTGTTATAATTTTGTTATTGTTCATTATATTTGGATAATACCTATTGGGTATTGAAGCTATTTTGACGAATTTATTCAATTTATCGTTAGCTACTTTGGAGACCCATGGGCAAAAAACTCGGTAAACACGACCTCAAAAAAGATATCGAGCATTTTTTTAAATTTTTATGACCGTTTTTGAGATATACGAACTTTTTTTTAAATGCACCTCTTTCAAAATTTGCTTATCTCTGTTTCCCTCACATCTTAATAAGGAATAAATAAGTTTAAAATATTTCGTAGCAGAAATGCTTAAATTAAATGCCATTGACATTGTAAATGTATTTGTATCTAATAATCTTGTTATATCATTTTTACAAGATCTACCCACTATTTCCACCCTAAATTAAAAAAAAATGTTTATATTTACATTTCCCATTAAAGTAAACGTTTCATTAATACATTTGTAGAAAGTGATAGTAAATAATTATTAATATAGGTAGTATGATATTTTTAGTTTGCATCATAGATGAGACAAATAATAATACGGTGTACTCAAAATTTTCACTTTCAATAATTATTATTTTTTATTAATCGTTAAAAACCAAAATATTCCAGTAATAACTTCGTTACCGATACAAGTATTCGGTTTGCCCACAAATCGAAATTTAAGTAATGCAGGATTTGAATTATGCGCCATTTTCATTCTGAAGAGTTAGCAACATTGTGTAGTCACCTATTATAGTAAACACGTTGCGATTGCGTAGCTGAAATTGTGCGCAAATTTTCGGTAGAAGGAAAGCCTCGATTGAAACAACTGTGAAAAGATTAATTGCCAAATTGAACAAACAGGTTTGGTTACAGTCAATAAAAAAACAGGCCGGCTTCATACTGGCCGTTCAGCCGAAAATATTGCTATGGGGAGTGATAGTGTGGCGGAAATTCCCGTAACCCAATAAGCACAATGCAGCGGATTTTAACAAAAGACTGCATTCTGCATCCATTTAAAAATCAGCTAACCCAGAAATTGAAACCAGGCGACCATCTGATGCGCCGGACGTCGTTGATTGGATGTTGGAGAATCAACGAGTGGACGGTGATTTTGCAAGAAAATCATCTTTAGCGACAAGGCGCATTTCCATCTTAGTGAGTATGTGAACAAGCAAATTTGTGACAAGGACAATCCTCGGATCATTTAAGAACGACAACTGTATACCCAAAGAGTGACAGTGTGGTGGGGTGATTCTTTCTTTTTTGAAAATGAGCTTGGAAATGCAGTGACTGTCAATGGAGAATGATATCGAGAGATGCTATTGAACTTTTTGTGGTCTCATTTGGATAGCATGGATTTGGATAAGATGTGGTACTACCAAGTTGATACTATCTGCCATACGGCACGTAAAACTATCCACTTGGTACGGCAGAAATTTAATGTCCGACTCATCTCACGTAACAGTGAAGTGACTTGGACAGATCATGCGATCTTACGCCTTGCGAGTTATTTCTGTGAGGATTCGTAAATTCCAAAGTTTATTCTGCCCAAATAAATACTATTCCTGAATTAAATGCAGAAATTCATTATTTCGCAAAATTTCAAATGGCGGTCTGGACCTGGTTCCTGGACTAAATGTATTTTGTATGGATGGAATTTATTCTTCTTCAAAATGGTTTATATGCTAGTTCGATTGATCCCAGACACAGATGCCAGCTGCCTCACTTAATGTAGGATCAAGATGAACTTGTCCCAAAACTGCAACTTGACTAGCTTCATTAACTATAGGTTTCTCAATTTCTAGTTTTTTTATTGGCTACGTTCCCTGTCTCTTGAAATTTTTTTACTAACTCTAGAATATACTTCCTCCTGACATGTTGATCTTGATGTTGTTCATTAAATAGCTGAGCTGTTCTATTCGCACATTTATTGTTCATAAAGTAAAGCGAAATGATATCTACCCTTTCCGCAATGGAAAAAAAACATAGTGTTTAATTTTCAAAAACACAATTAAATAAACTACCAACCAACGCTTCCAAATAATACTAGAAAATAATTTGGAATCCACTAATTTAACGTTCATTATGTGTGTATAGCATTAATTTCTGTTTTTTACAATTGTTTTTTTTACAAGTGATAACAAATCGCCAAAAACCAATGTAATGCAAGAAATACTAAATTTATACCATTGGCGTACTTAACTCGAATGATTGACATTTTTACCGTTACTAATTGTTTGCACAAAAGTTTCAACTTTAAAATCAAAATTCTTAATAAGTATTGGGCGGAATTATAAAATTTAAAGTCTGCTGTAAAGAGAATTGTAAGAGCTTTCAAGAGCAATATTACTTAACCCCCAATGCCATTTAAATATTTTGGGGTGATGCTTACCCTTGCTTGGAGGTGAAAGTGGCGGAGTCAAAAATACCAGCAAAGAACGTCCCCCTTTAATCTAAAATCGACGGGTCTGAGCGTTTTTTTACAATCTTGACGCAGTTCCTGAAAATGGCTCTGTTTCGTTTTTATTTGGTCACCCTGTATATTAGAGTGACCCAAAAAAACGAATTTTTTTTTCGTGTCTCTTGTGAACATATATTAGTTTATCATGTTTTAAGAGCCCCCTCAAAAAAATCAGCTCAAAAAACATTTTTTTAGAGGTCGCTCAAGATTTTAAAAAATTCCCAAAATCGTCAAAAATTGATTTTTTAATTTCTAAAGGTGTTTGTTTTCGAGCGACCTCTAAAAATAAATATCAACGAACTAATAATTTTTTTTATTGAATTTGATGAAGAGAATAGAAATAAATCACGACACTTAAAAAATTTCTCGAGGCAAAATTTACTATTGCACTGTGAGTATCAAATATATATAATTTTTTAATTTTTTAAAATTTAAGTGTCTCGTGATTTATTTCTTGTGTTCTTTGAATGTTTTGAAAATGCTGTTATTGCCATTCTCACGAATTACCCGCCTTGCAAGACGTTTCAGACAAATTGGACATGTTCTGCCGGTACCAGCTACAAATAGATACTGAAGAACCTGCAATGAGGAAAATGTGATAAACGTACTGGGATACATTGAAGCTTATCCTCGGTCAAGTATAAGAGATATAGAAAGAGACATAGGAGTATCAAGGTCAGCTATTTAACGTATTTTAAAGGATCCACACCAAGTTCATCAAACTCTCCATGCATTAGATACTGATAAAAGATTGCAGACGATCCAATTTTTTTTATCTAGAATCTTATGGACTGATGAAGCTACATTTACTAGCATGGGTAAATACATTATTGGGCTTAATGTGTGATGCGGTATTGTTGAAGGAAAAATAATAGTTTTTGTGGGGACACATGTTGCAAATGACCCATTTTTAAGGACAACGTCATAAACGCCGCCGGACGCACCACGGGGTTCCCGGAAACCGACCCCTGCAGAGTGACGCCAGGACCAGGGACTTCTGCCACCGACTACCAAGCTACCTACGACCGACTTCAACCACAAGGCACTCTCCAGCAAACCCTCAAACCGTCAACACGTCTTTTTCCACAATTTAGTTTTCGATAAAATTCTTTATTATTACCGTTGAGAGAGCGTTTTATTCTTGCTTACAGCGAAAGCAACCCTCAGTTTATTTTGGAAGAATCTCTCAATGGTGAGAGATATTTAAACTTCCTAAGGAATGAGCTACCACTTCTTTTGGAATATGTTTCATTAGCCACCTCTTTAAATATGTGGTATGATAGCTGTGCATTTTTCTCGAAATGTCAGAAATTATTTGTTGGGCTGGAAGAGGTGGATCATTCGGTTGGCCGCCTAGATGTCCCGATTTGACAGTTTTAGACTTCTATTTATAGAAAAGGCTAAAAGATATTGTCTATCAAACCCGACCAACTACGCGCGAGGATATGATTAATCGTATCAGAAACGCTATAAACTGCAGAAATTGAAACTGCTGTGTCTTTTATCCACCAAAGGTATCTAAAATGTGTAGAAAATAATGGAGGTCACTTTGAACACTTGTTAAATTAAAATTGTAAATTTATATTCTATTTCCTGTTTTATTTTTGTGAACACATTTTTTGTTTTAGCTATTATTGTTCATTTAATAAATATAATTTATTTCGCATTGTTATTAAATTATTTTAACACTCGGACTCCTAAGGGTAGTAATAATTTAGGTGCTCGGTATTCTATGCAGGTAAATACTGGATGTTGCAATAAATAGCGCATTTTTCTTTAACTCCTCAAAAAAATATCATTTTATCTAAACTTTTGTTAATAACTTCAGTTTGAAAGAAGATACAAGGTTCCGGCTTGCGGCATTTTTTTCGTTATTTTATCTGTAAAAACACCATAAAATAAAAAAAAATTTTAAAATCGATAAAACTCTTTCATTAGGAAAACAGGGGCAATTGACGGTTTCTTTATTTTTTAAATTGAAATTCAATTTAAGGTTATGATTAAGCAATGAATTGCCTTTTCAACAAGCTCAACTTCATTGAAATCGGTTACATAATCCAGAGTTATCTTACTTTTTGTCATAGGAAATAATTTCCACCTCCCTTTCTTTATTTTTTAAGATAGAGCAAAATTTTTCCAACAAAAATTTTGAAGAATGAGCAGAAGATCTTGAAAACATTAAGTTGTATCTATCGTTCCATTTGATTTTTTAAAATAAAGCAGTTTTTTACTTTTATTTTAGAAATGCGCCCTCTAACGGCAAAAATTAGAAGCTAAAAATAATTTTAATGAATTTCTAGAGGTCATATTAGTCATCATTTTTTTTCCGAAATCTATAGGACAAATAGTTTCCGAGATACAGCGGGTCGATGACCTTAATGGAACACCCTATATACCTGAAAAGGATGGATAACGCTTGACCACAGGCTCCTTGGATAAAAATAAGACTATTTGACCTAACTTACCTATATACAAAAGTGCACGCCTACTAAGATATAGCCTTCTAAATATAGAATAGATAACCCAGTTTTTTCAAATAATTTGAAAACTATTTTTCTTAGAAATTCCAAATTTGGTATATATATTTTTTTATATAAGGGCAATGTAAATAAAGAATTTGGTGAGAATACATATACAGGATGTTCTCTTTCTCGTGACTGTACGCCACTGGCTATTCCGTAACTGTTTTATGTGTACACCAGTGACGTCTGAATTTATATTTTTAGAAATAAGTACTATTTTAGAAGATTTTTTGCCTTTTGTACAAAATTTTAATATCGTTTATGGATTTCGAGTAAAATTGGCATTTTTTTATACATCAAATATTCCGATTACTAAAAAATAATTTGCAACTGCAGCCTCAAAGCAAAGGGAATAATAATGAAAAAACTTCACATTAAAAAAAAACTACATAAACTACACATTTGTAGTCTTATAGTTATTATCAAACAAAATAAAACATTTTAAAGAAAATCCTAAATTGATATTTGTAATCACATTAAAATAGTAAATGCTCAAAGTGACTTCTTTATTCTTGAACGTAGGCATTAATTCTTCTTAAGAAATTAAAATGAATTTTATCCATTACCTACCTCTCATAACATTAATTTCATTTTGTATTCTTAATTCTGTATTTACTGAAAAGCTATAAACTGTGGTCCTCAATGCCCCCCAATGGAAATAATTACATGGGTTTAGGTCCGGGGATCGAGGTGGTCATTTTAAAAGGACATTATTTCTTCTACTTATCCACCTGTTAGGATAGTGCTCATCCTAAGTATTGCCTTACAGATAAGGCAAAATGGGGAGGACCCCATCATGCATGAAAATCGTATTCATTCGTAGTATTATCGGTAACTCTTCAGGCAGATAGGAGAAATCGTTTGGAGAAATTCTAAATAATTTTTTCTGCGTTCAATGTAGCAGGTAATATAACAGATCAATTAAAATACTACCAATAATACCAGCCCAAACATTAATTTTAAATTCATGTTGGAACCGTCTTTTACTGATTCCATGTGGATTTTCATGACAGTAAACATGTTCATTATGAAAATTAAAAAATACCCCTTCTAGTAAAAGCGCTTTCGTCTGTAAACGGGATTACTTGTAGATATTATCGTCTCTATTTCCTGAGTTCCTGAATATTTTGACTGAAAGCAAGACGTGACGGAGGATCTATTGGTAGGTAAAAGTTCTTGAACTGATTGAAGGTGGAATGGATGTAGTAACTGGTCTTTTAAGGGCGCCATATTCTTTAGTGTTTTCCACAAAGACAAATAATTTCAAATATAATATATTCAGTATGTGTCTGTATGAATATATTCTGTATGTGTCTTTATGTAAATAAATACAAATTAAATGCTGTTCGTTGGTAAGCGCATCACTTGAGAACGGCTGGACGAGTTTGGTTATTTTTTTAAATGTTCATAATAGTCCGAATAAGGTTTTTATGGAAAGAAAAATTGGAAAAGTTGCTCGTAAAATTGGAAAATTCTGGAAAAACTGAAAATGCTTATCAAACAAATTTAGACAGCACAACGTCTGTCGAGTCAGTTAGTTTCAAATAAATGATAGACACGTATTTTATTTTTATATTTTTATTAAAGATACTATTGTAATTTTAATGTTCCTATACAGCAATTTCTTTTCTATCATAATATTACGTAAGTACTACTGACTTAGTATCCCAATGCGGGATTTATTAATACTGTAGAAAATTTTATAATGTATCCATAGAAAACCGAGTAACCCTGAGGTTGTAAATCATAATTATACAAATTTAAAATACTGGAAACTGGTTACAAATTAATTTCTAAACTATTTAACTATAACTGTAATGTCATTTTACTTTATCTTCTCTGGTTTAAAGTTCATCACTTTTACAACAATAAACAGATTTTTAACAAAACGGATGTTTAACTCCTGTGTATGGTAATTCCATAAAAGAGGAACAAATGAATACGTCAAAATAATTAGAATTTTTCCATTAGAATGCAACTTGCATATTCTATTCATTATAATCAACTGTAATAAAAAAAGTGACGTCTACGGTACCGGACATCCGGCACACCGCTTAATACTCTTATTTAATATTTTCCATGTGTTAAGCTGAACATATCTATTTTAAAATGACATATTGGCAACGCTCCTATTTATTTATAAGGAATATATGAGGGAATTTACGTCAATTTTATTATCATTTCTTATATACACCGTGTCCACCTAGTGCGCATAAGTCCAATATCTAGGTTAATAAAAGATATAACTTAATTTTTTTTCTACAGAGTTACCTACTTTCCCGAGCTGCACAAAATGAAAATATATTTGCATATACAGGGTGTTCAGTTTTTCCTGGGCAGGTATCAACTTAATTTTTTAAATGGAAACCTATATTTTTTATGGCATTATCGAATTCTACGTGAAAAATTAACGGGACTTTGTGTTATGATCCCTATTAAAATATTGATAGTTTTCGAGTTAATCGACTAGTAGGTTGACATAATTATGATTGTATGACAGCTAGAAATTATTTTTTTTTTCAGGAATTGTAGAGTGAAAATGGTTCTTTTAAAAAATGTATCAAAAGTTGACCTGCGATATACTGGGGGCAAAAAAAATCGTGCTAAACCTGATAATTTAAAATTTGAAAAATCTCGACTTTTTCAAATAGAACACCCTATGTTTTATGATTTCATTAGATGCCTTTCTGTAGACCCTACAATTTTTTAATAGCTTTCCCTATACCTAAGTTGCAAAAAAACCATTTTTATTTAAAATACCGGATTTGCGCCCGTTCCTTTGTCGGGAAAAATATTGTAAGGGTATTTATTTTTATTAAATCTATTAGTTGTCTAGCTACACTATTTAAAATAAAAATTAATAACTGAAGAATTTAGATATTTGAGTTCAATAAATAAGTCTTTATGGAAAATTACCATTTATTTGTAAATGAAATCAAAAAACCATAAAATCGCTACAAGTGATTAAGAATTAGCAAAATATGGGAAATGTTTGCTAGCAGCACGTATTTACAAAGCAAATAATCCAAATTTACAGAGATACCCAATGTATTGAAAATGTGAAGGAAATGTTTGAATGAACAGCAAATGTAAATTATGAGAAAACTACCAGGAGACATGAAAGTAACATCGATAATATTTAGTTTAAAGTTGTGGCGTCTGCTGTTGAAAATCCAAATATTAGTGCCAGAAAATTAGTAGTAACCTTGGAGTTTTCAAACGCTTGACAAATAAAATATTGAAGAAGAAGTTTCACCCGTATCATATTGAAAATCAAGCACTGTTACCGCAGTTAGGAAAGTTATTAGTGAAATTGGAGATTAAACAATTTGGATGAATAGAATTTTGAAAAAAGTATACTCATAGTCGCAAGCTAACTTAAAATAAAAGATCAAACTGTCCACCGTTGTTTTCTACAAAAAGCATTAATTTACGATGAAAGTGATTGTGGACATTTCTTAACATTTGAGGCGTTATAGTTAGAAACTCGTTTTGAATCTTTAAGTTTTGAATATCCAGGCGAACATGCGGGCCAAGGAACTGGACCACCACGACCTAGCCACTGGTTTGGATATAAGTGATTTAGGTGTTCTCTAACCTGAAAGATAAATAGGTAATAGGAAAAGTATAATAACAATAAAATAATCACATTACAGCCAAAGGAACGGGCGCAAATCCGGTATTTTACATAAAAATGGTATTTTTTGCAAAAACTACGCATCTTAGGTATAGGGAAAGCTATTAAAAAATTGTAGAGTCTACAGAAAGGCATCTAATGAAATCATAAAACATAGGGTGTTCTATATGTGAAAAAGTCGAGATTTTTAAATTTTAAATTATCAGGTTTGGCACGATTTTTTTTGCCCCCTGTATATCGCAGGTCAACTTTTGATACGTTTTTAGAAAGAGCCATCTTCACTCTACAATTCCTCAAAACAAAATAATTTCTATCTGTCATACAATCATAATTATGTCAACTACTAGAAGTGACCAAAAATAAAAAAAAAAATGAAAAGTCCATTATCTCGAAAACTATCAATATTTTAATAGGGATCATAACACAAAGTCCCGTTAATTTTTCACGTAGAATTCCATAAATATAGATTTCCATTAAAAAAAAATCAGTTGGTACCTATACATATATGCAAATATATTTTCATTTTATACAGCTCGGGAAAGTAGGCAACTCTGTAGAAAAAAAATAAGTTATATCTTTTATTAACCTAGACATTGGACTTACGCGCACTAGGTGGACACGGTGTATACCGGTGATTCAGTTTGGTATTCGCGGCCCTGTATCTCTTTTGTTTTAACAAATAGCTATAACTAACCCTATATATTTTTAAATCGCCGCTCAAACTCTATCAAATGATATTATTATATCGTCTCCATGGTAACATATGTCAAAATTGCTATAATCAACTGTTTTTGTTGATATGACACACTATATATTTTTTTATCAATTCTGGAAGATATATTTTTTCTACTTTCAGTAAGGAAGTCTATAGTTTCATTAGAAATATCGCTAGAAAAACAGCAAAAAATACGAACACTACTTTTCTTAGCTTTATTCTGAAAAATGATAGGCAGCTGCGGAAACAAGCTACTATGTTTTTTAAAGTAGGTAATATATTTTATTTTTAGTAATAGGGTAAGTCCGGGATAATTGCCGCACATTTCGAAAAAAAATTGCATTATGGAAAATATAAACTTTTTAATTATTTATTTAATTTTCTCTAATATACATAAAGAACTTAAATGATGTTTAATATATTATAAAAATATATATTTAATAAAGGAATATTATAAAATACATAAGAAATTGTATAAATAAAAATGGCTTGTTTTGCAGCCTCTCTACCACACTTATAGGATAGATGCAGCGGGATATCGGGAGAGATGCCCCATGACACAGGTTGATTATGTATGCGACATAAATTAAAAAATATTTAAACAAAAGAATAAAATACCAAGTGAAGAACCACAGTCGGTTAATTTGTGTGTGTCTAGGTGTTGCTCGTTTTCTTTGTGTTGCTCGTTTTCTTTACCTTAGGAACCTGATAAAAATTGTAAATTTTTAACTACTTTTGAACAAAAAAAATTACTATTTGGTTCTAGAGGCCCTCTCTCCGTTTTTCCACTTTTCATTCTTCTGTTTAATGTTCTACTAACTTCATTTGCTGGAACGCGTTTCATGGCTTCAGTTAAAGCGTCCTGAGTACATATACCCATCAGATTACTGGAATTATATGCTTCTTATACGTTGTAAATCTAAAAAAGTTGTTAAAATTATGATTGTTATTGACCGACGTATTAAAAAATCAAGAATTTAAATGCGGCATCTATCCCCACTAACAAGTGGGGCGTCTACTTTTTTTGAGGGAGAGACGTCACAGCTGATATTTTTCGTATATCAAAAGGTATACTACATATTTCGACTTTAGGATCAAGTCATAACCCTATTCTAGCTACCACTAACATGTAATTCATTGAAACTCTTGTATTTATGTATTTTACTAGGGTTTCAAATATGCTCAATTTCAATTCGTTCAAGTCTCTTGCAGTACTCACCTCCAGAGATCAGGTATAAAAACCGGAACACACACACTCACATCCTTATGCGGCATCTATCCCGGACTTACCCTAATAATAATATAACAATTTAAAACAATACCTATTTCAAATTTTCAAAATGACCTCCATTTGCTTCCAAATACAGAATAGCTTTGTTTATGGCTCTATCTCTACAAATACATTCTAGTGTTTCTTCATTTAATCTCCAACATTCTACTCTTATTCTGATTTTAAGGTCGTCAGTATCATTTGCGTAAGGCCAAAGAAAGAAATCTATAGCAGTGCCTTTCTGGGTTTAAAAAATCTTAATTTCTTTTGAAAACTTCTATTTTCCTGGCTAACTTTCCGAAAATTGTATCTGATGGAAGTTGTCTCTGCGGAAAACGATGTTGGTATAAATACCTGACAGCTTTAGCGTTCTTTCGGCCCTCCCCATAAATTAAAATCATATCTAGTTTTTCTTGATTACTGTAAGTATTCATGTTATAATTAGTTATAGATAGAATAGCAGGTACAAAATGTCAATTATTTTGGCAAACTGTTATTTACAAACGTCAAAATTCAGTTGTTTCCGCAGCTGGCTATTATTTTTCAGAATAAAGCTACTGAAAGTAGGGTTCATCTTTTTTGCTGTTCTTCTAGCAATATTTCTAAGAAAACTATAGACTTCTTTATATAGCTGAACGCAGAAAAAATATCTTCCAAGATTGATAAAAAAATATATAGTGTGCCATTTGAACAAAAACAGTTGACTACAGAAATTTTGACATAATATTACCATGGAGATAATCTAATAATGTCATTTGATAGAGTTTGAGCGGCGATTTAAAAAATATATAGAGTTTGTTATACCTATTTGTTAAAATAAAAAAGATACGAGACCGCGAATATCAAACTGAATTACTCGGTATTATATACATATACAAGTTGTTACAAATTCGCTTCTCACTACAGGGATCTCGGAACCGGTAGGAGATACGAAATGGGGTAAAGTTGCATTATCAGGGGACCAACATTATGCCTCTAAAAAATCAAAGCTAATATGATTAGTTTTCGAAATATTTGATTGAAAATTAATCTTCAATGCATTCGTTCCAAATTTAGGTATCTAAATTTTTTATTTTTATTCTGTTTATTGAATTATCGTACACTTTAAGTGTCGTTAGATCCTGTAAAATTCATTTACTTATTTAAACTATTACCACCACACATTACAATAAGACATTATTAGGGCCTAGCCGGGTGCCTTGGCCGGCGGATTTCGATCTGCCGAGGCAAGCATCACGGACGCAGGCTGGAATTTGGATGGGTGACCTAAGGAGGCTCGGGGACGTGGCAGTGGCAGCCTATCAGAGACCTGGGTCGCCCAACATTTGCCGCATGCGTGTGGTCCCCGATAAATGGTAATGAGAACAGAGCAAAGAAAATCTCTATAACTCAGGACCATGCTATCATACATAAACTGTATTAGACTTTGCCACCAAGCCACCCCTGTAGTAAATAGGATGGTTTGAAGAAAAGTACTCGAGTAATGAAGGAGGATGTACAAGGGGCCTAATAAGGCCTAAGTGCCGCGGTGGAAAAACAATTCCACCACCCTTCGACATACATACATACAAGACATTATTAGAATTTTAATCTCCATCACCTGGTCATACAATCATAATACGATAAATTGTTGCGTCAAAATTAAAAAATTATTACAGTTTTAATTACATTATTACAAATTAATTCCTGAAAATGCATATGTATAACAACTAAAATTCCAAATGAATATTATACTTTAAAAAATTACAGTAAATGCAAACGTTTCCGTTTTGGCAAATGTTGAAAATGAAGATAAGCATAATATGATCAGGATTTATTGTACCTATAACCGCAACTGTGAAAGAGCATGTCAGATGTGTTTATATGCATGAATATCCTGAAAAAAATTAAATTTGTTTGAATTTTGGGCACTCGATAAACCTAGAGTGGGATCTATGAGCATGGGATTAGAACTTTAATAATGTTTTATTGTAACGTGTGGTGGTAATAGTTTAAATAACTAGGTGGATTTCATAGGGTTTAACGACACTTAGAATGTACGATAATTCAATAAACATAGAACTCTAAAAAAAATTTGATAAATTTTTAACGAGTACACTGAAGATGAATTTTTCGAGACAAAACGTTTGAATCTGGTTCGGGCTGAGGCAGTACAGTATTGGGGCTTGCAAAAAATGGAGTAAAATTTACAGGGTCGTATTTAAAAAAAATTAAGTTGATGATGGTCCTGGATAGGCGAAATGTTACACATAAAAATTGATTATGCAATTCGATAGTGGGCAAAAAGTTGCCATTAGAAAGTATTCTTCTTTTTTGAACTGGACTGAAATGAAACAAAAACGGATTTTCAAAATTACGATTTTTTTCAAATAATTCGAAAACGAATAATATTAGCCTTGATTTTTTAGAGGCATAATATTGGTCCCCTCATTATGCAATTTTGCCCCCATTTAAGCTACTTCGTATCTCTTAGCGTTCTCGAGATCCCTGTAGTGGGAAGCAAATTTGGAACAGCCTGTATATACAAAGTGTTAACGAAATAAGTACTCAAAATTGGAGAGTATGTAAAACATGTCAAAATATGATGAAAACCTTAGTAGAGTTTTTGTTAGTGGCAGCCCCTAAGGGAGATACAGCCCCTTGAAGGGGTACCCCGGGGAAGAGTTTTTATTTCATAATTTCAAAACAGTTTAATATTAAATCACGATGTTTTGGGGTTGTATTTTTATTTATACGCTTAGTAATCGGCATAATATACAAATCAAAATTTGCTATAGGGGTCTAATTGTAAGAAAATGAGGGACCATGGGGTAAATTTTACAATTTTTTTTGTACGCAATTTTTTCTACTTCCGAAAGCGAAAATATGAAAATTTATCATATTTTGGCTAAAAAAGGTACTCTTGTTAGATTTTAATAACATGAGCCGTTTTCTAGTGAAATCTATTTCAATAATTCGTTGCTCAAAAATTGCTATTGGAAAATAAATGTATCAAATTGAGCTATGAGAAAATTATTATTTTTATTTAATTTTTTCCTTTTGCACTATTATTATCGTTATTGTGGTTGTTATGTAACTGTTACCAAATCAGGGTTTAATATCACAGTTAAGTAGATAGTTTTGTAGTAAACAGTAACATAAATAATTTTTTAATAATGAAATGTTATTACTACTATTTTTATATGAAAATCAAAAAATACCAAAAAAAAAACACCCATGAAACATAACATTTTTATTGTAAATGTAGTTTCACCGTTGAAGATAATATTGCATTATGGGCTAATTCAGACACGGCGGAAACCGCGCGGATGCAAACAGCACGAAGCTTATAGTTTTTCCGAAGTCAGTTGAACATGCATAAAAAACCGAGCAATAAAATTTAATGAGTTTCATGGGCGTCCCTAAAAAAGTTTTCTGCTAAAGGTAGAAAATTATAATAATTTGTATATAATGTGTAGAAAATTTCTATTATATGTTCATTTGACCAACATATTTTAATTATTTATGTCCTCAAACAATTTTATTATATTGATCGTAAATTTCGTTTTGTTCAGTTTCAAAAGGTCTCCAAAATGCCATGTTGTAATAATACTAGTAAACCAAATATCCCTCTTATTTTTCTCTTTCGCAATAATTGTAATATGAATGATTAATAGAAGGGTGCCTATAATAAATTAAAATTATTTGAATCACACCAAATTCCGCATTGCCGCACTGCACTGCCAGGCGACTTGTCGACTACTGAATTTTATGATCACCAGAACAACAGTGCGTATTGCTCTTTGCCCGCACGCTCATTCTTCAACTGAGCGTATACATTTCTCCCACCTGCATGTTTCGTTCGACCAAACATGTATATGGATATGGCTAAATAAATGTGGGAACAAGATTTTCAAATATTTCAATGCTGAGTTGCTGCTTAACGACCGAGCCTGGTACATACCTTGAAGTTATTGGTTCTTCAATTGACTTCGGAAAAACTATACCTATTTATGTTACCGTTTTCGAATTCGGATAGGTGATCCGCGCGGATCCTTCTGTATCTAACTAGTAGCCGTATAATAATTTAGTTTATTCTAAGTTTATTACTGTATCTAAATTAAAATTTCTTGGATTGGAATATTGAGTAGGTAATCTAATCAGTAATTGACATATACTTGATGCCTCTGTTAAGTGTCATAAATAGTAATTTTCTAATGGCACAATTTGATACATTTATTTTCATCAGGAATTTTTGAGCACGTAATGAATAATTATTGAAATGGATTTTACTAGAAAACGGCTCATGCTATTAAAATTTAACAAGAGTACCTTTTTTATACAAAACATGATAAATTTGCATAATTTCGGTTCAGAAAGTAGAAAAATTGCGTAGAAAAAAAATTGTTGTTTTTGAAGTTATGCAATAAAAACTGTTTCCTGAGATACCCCTTCAAAGGACTGTATCTCCCCTAGGGGCCGCCACTAACAAAAACTCTACTAAGGTTTTCATCATATTTCGACAAGTTTTACATACTCTCCAATTTTGAGTACTTCTCTCGTTAACACCTTGTATATAGGAGCAAGAAGGGTAGTTTTGACTAAGAACAAAACCAGTGATGTATTTGAGATTGCAGTCAACAGTGCTAAGGTCTAGTATAATAAGAACACTCTGTGTTGTTGTCGGAAATGTTTATATCTGTGGGTGCCTACACATGCCGCAAGTGACCCATTTTCAAGCATTACGTCAAGAGCGCCAGCAGGACGCCGCCGGACGCATCAACGTTCCAGAAAGAATCTACGGCGGACTGGCGCCGGCGACCAAATGAGTACTCATATACCTACGACCGACTCCACACACAGGGACTCTCCAACGAACACTCACCCCGTCAACACGTCTTTTTCTATACAACTTAGTTTTCAATAAAATACTTTATTATTACCGTTGAGAGAGCGTTTTATTCTTGCTGTACAGCGAAAGCAACCCTCACATCCTTTCTCAAGACATCTATAATAGGTATAATTAATATATGCATTAGAATAAAAAGCCATAAAAGCTTATTATATACTTGCATAACGTGAGATTAATTTAAAAAACCATCAAAAACGAAAAATATAATAGCAATGTTAAAATTTTGTACATTCACTAGTTTAAAAACAATTATACTATAGTCACATTATTTAAAAACAATTTTCGAGTCAATTTACACATTTAATGAAAAGTCCAATGAAAAGTGAACTAATTTTTTTTAAACCTTACTGTGTCTGTACCTACTACTTTTTTGTATATACAGGGTGATTCAGAACTTATCCAAAAAAAATTCTGGATGTAGAAAAAATCAAAAAGAGCAGTTCGAAAATGATTTAAAAATACACTGTAAAACCTGACCTCGCACAATGCGACCGGCATGGCGGTGTGATAAAAACGGACAAAAACTTTCGCAAGGAAAGAAATATGTAAATAGAATTTTATCGCACCTATTTTATATCGGCAAATTAAACTGCTTTTGCCTTTATTAATTAACAAAATTAATTTGTGTTTTTAAATAATAAAATCATTTGACATACCCGATGTTACAACAACTGTTCAAAATTTTATCCACCAATGTGTAAACACATTTGGGTCCGTTGTACTCAGTTTCTACGAACTAACACAAATGTTGTCTTGTTTCACCATAACACAAATGCTTCACCATAAATTAGAACCATATACATCAACTCCGAGTACACGCAAACCATTTTTGACACTAACTACCCATTTTTGACACTAACTACTAAAAACCTATTGTAAACACCACAGATAACAGGTAAATATCGCAACGACGATTGCAAAATCCGAATTCAGTATTCGGAGTCGCTGAGGCTACGTGGCGAATGACGCTAGAGACTACAGTTGTCCAGCTGTGTAGTGGTTGAATGTACTATAACTTCAATTTTTTTTTTCTCGGAAACTAAGAATTTTACAAAAAATTTTTTTACGATATTGATTCCATTTCTCATGCTGCATCTATTCCCAAATTATTTTGGATATGTTGTGAATCATATAATATATATTTATTTATTGTATATACCAAGAACCGAGGACCAAGGACAAAGACTGATATTATGTATTTAAAAAACAACTGTAACCACATAAACGAACAAAAACAGGTTAACATTTTTCAGATAAAAGTATTGTCGAAAATAAAATATTTTCAAAAATAATTAACATTATTAAAAAATTAGTACCTAAGTACTACTTTGGTCAATGTAATACTGAGTACAGTAATTTTTGTTCTTGGTATTCCAAGTGAATGTTTATAATTTGTTTGTATTCTCAGCATGCCATCTTCATTGTGAATCTCGCATTTCAACTCCTGAAGAAGAGAATGATTTTCTCGAAAGCTTGAGCAGAAATAAAGAGTTTTCAACCTTCATTGTTTCTTCCCAAAACTATATTAACCAACTATTTAACCAGAAATTTTGTTTCTTAACTAGCTAGTCGCTAATACTTAACAACTATACAGGGCTGGAAAATCCACATGGTCCATCTGCCTTTACATGAGAACGACAAAGTAAAGTAAAGAAATCCGTGTGATAGACAAGGATGGCTATAGTGAAGACGTTTCATAATCTGAATAGTCGCCGCCCGTTTCGGGTTAAAGTGGGACTGACTATTTAGATTATGAAACGTCTTCAATGTAACCATCCTTGTCTATCGCACGGATTTCTATGACTTACTTTATTGCTCTCACGTAACGGCCGATGGGAACATTTGGAAACTGTATATGTATGTATGGTTAAGGAATATTCATCTACAAACAGGGCGAACTGGAGGCACTCTGTATATCGGCGTTTTATAAACAAGCGCCGGATAACCAAAAAAACGGAGATCAAGCGTTCGGGCGACACCCGGTGAAGAGACATAAGATAGGATTATTCAGATATGAATGTTTGAAGCGGTCACATACAGTCTGTTCACTTCCTATAAATTTTTGTTAATAAAAGTGTATAATCAAATAATTAATTAAGTTGCGAAACTGTTAGACGACTGTCTAAGTTAAAGAACAAAATCTTAAAGTATAGTCGGGTATGCAGTCAAAGCCAACTTGAATGTGTAAACTCTTTTTTATAACTCGAGCTTTCGGAATAAATTATTCCTGCTCCAGGAGAATCTCCAACGGAATATAATTAGATAACAACAAAAATATTAATAAATTTAAACCTACTACTTACAAAATTTGAGGATTGAATAATAAATTGATTAGAACAGAGTCATATATAAAATATGTTGAATCTGTTGAAAATATAATGTTAACACTATTAAATTGATTGAAACTTTTGATAAAACTTATTTACAATAAAGCTATGTAACTACTCTTATTTATAGACATAATTATGTAGATCTTGCTGATGACATTTTATCCGATTCAAATTATTATACCGTACCTCCACGAGATGTGCCTATGTCTGTTCAAACTAAATCTAATCATTTGATTTCGACCTTAGAAAAGAGGAATATGATCTCCAGAGATGATGGGAAACGATATCGATCATCAAAAACCTTTGATCAATTTCCAAATAATATAAAAAATATGTTGGACAACAGCATTTAGTTTGTCGCTATGGAAAATATTGTATTTTGTTTGTCTACACTAAGTAACTTGACTGAATTGATAGTGAGGATGTAAAAAACATAATTAGATACAACAACTCCTTCATATCTGTATAACAAAATTCGCTTTCGATAAACATTAGAAATAAGCATTTTATAACACCATAAAATTCGCTTTCGTACTGATGTACATAATATAAACAGAAAGAAATAAGCATTTTATAACACCACCTTCACATAAAACTAGTTTCTACGAACGATCATTTACTTATAACATCTCAAAACTTTACAACGCACTGTTAGATGACTTTAAACCATTGTCTTCAAAGAATTTTAAAACCAAAGTTTCAGAATACTTATTTAATAATCAGTGAGAATCATATAATTTTGCTAATTTTAGGTAATCTTATATTGCCAAATTGTTTTTCTTATTTGTTGTTTTTTTCCCCTCTGTTCTCTTGGCTACTACAGTTGTAATATTTTAATTAGTTAGTTAATTACTTACATTAGGCTATGTTTTACTGTAAATATCTATCTGATATACTAGGTAAGTGCATCACATCGAGTTGATGGAGCACATCTATCTGCTTGAGCACAGCCTAGAGGTTTTCCTACTATTTCAATACCAGTAGAACTAATTATATGTTTTACTTTTACTTTGTATTTATAAATGGAAAATATTATTATTATTATTATCATTATCGTTATCGTTATCGTTATCGTTATCGTTATCGTTATGATTATCATTATCATTATCATTATCATTATTATTATTATTATTATTATTATTATTATTATTATTATTATTATTATTATTATTATTAATATTATTATTATTTAAAATTTCACTTTCACGCTCTTTTGCCGTGGTATTTCTTTTTCTGTTTCTACCGCGGTCAACATCGCCAACCACATGCTTCCCTTTAGTTATATTCATTACTTTTCAATAAAAACAACGATAATTGGAACACAACACTACATTTGATCGGCAGCGACAATCAAATAGCGATTAGTCCACATTCAAATGACAAACTGCAACTAGTTTGCCTTTCAAGGATTTATTTTACATGGGACAAAATGCTTTTAGTATATGTTTTTCTACATAAAATGGTGGCCCTATCTTCATAGTTTGTCTGTCGCGCCACCTTTGGTTGAAAATAATTGACAAAATGCAAATAGAAAGTCTGCTCCTCATGTGGTTAACGGTTTAACCTACTAATTTGTAACACCCTGTATATTGGATTTCTTCACAAAAAAGTGTCTTACTAATGTTTGAAAGTACATCTCTTTCCGTATTCATTTAAAAAAATAAAAATAAAAATCCTCAGATTTTCGTCGATAACTTTATATCGAAAAAAGTCAAATCTCTCTTCCTCATGTTATTTTTTCATCAAATTTCGCAATGCCATAATTTAACAGACCTTGTATCGCTTAAGATAACCGAGATCTCCATAGATCTTGAAAAACGAGCACGTGCTACACATACATTTCTTTTTGATGCTTATGTGTATGATGATGTAAATTATACCAATTTACTGCAATTACAATATACGAGTATATGTACTAGTCTACTACTTTAAAATAAATCGAAACGTTATACAGGGTGTTTAGAAAAGGTGTTACAAAATTTAAGGGGGTGAAAGTAGAACCAAAAATAGTAAAAAAAGTTCCTATAAACATTGGTCCTCCGGAGTACCGTTACCGCGATATAGCCGTCCAAAGGGGTCTTATCATTTGGATATTTTTTAAAATACCTTTCTTTCTGATTAAGATTAAGAACTACCATGAGTTTCATCAAAATCGGTTATAAATAAGTAAGTATAGTTTTGTAATTACTGTTAACAGACATTTTTCGATTTTTTTTTATTCTTTTGAATTATCAAGCAAATATTATTTTTTTTAACGAATTGGTTTTTGAAGAAAAAATGTATCTATTTTTTTTCGAATTCTGTGTAGTTTAATCAGAAATAATTATTTTTTAAATAATGTATACCTCAGAATAGTAACTTTTTTAACATTTTCACATAGTAGGCATCTTTCATAGTGACAGTTTCATTGTAATAATACTAATAATTGTCACTTTCGCGTGCTATGATTAAATTCTCATGTTTCTTTATTTTCTTAATTATTGTGATCTTTGTGCTCAACTGTGCATTTCATTCGGTTTTTTTACAACCATCATGCTTTTACTAACCGTGAATATGCCGATACTCTTTTTGAGCCGCCAGACTATTTCCATTACAGAAACCATAAATAAAATGCATATCGGTATATTCACGGTTAGTAAAAGCATGATGGTGGATGGTTGTAAAAAAATCGAAAGAAATGTAAATTCGAGCACAAAGATAACAACTAAGAAAATAAAGAAACAAGAATTTAAATCATAGCACTCGAAACTGACAATCATTAGTGTCATTACAATGAAACTGACACTATAAAAGATGCCTACTATGTGAAAATGTTAAAAAAAAGTTATTGTTCTGAGTCATACATTATTTAAAAAATAATTATTTCTGACTAAACTACACAGAATTCGAAAAAAAAGTAGACATTTTTTCTTCAAAAAAGTCGAATTCATTAAAAAACAATATTATTTGCTTGATAATTCAAAGGAATAAAAAAATTCGAAATATTTCTGTTAAGAGTAGTTACAAAACTATATTTATTTATAACCGATTTTGATGAAACTTATGGTATAATTATTACCTACAATATTTATTCCGTTATCTTAATCAGAAAGTTATTTTAAAAAATATCCAAATGATAAGACCCCTTTGGAGGATCATATCTCAGTAATGGTGCTCCGGAGGACCAATGTTTATAGGAACTAGGAACTTTTTTTGCTATTTTTGGCTCTACTTTCACCCCCTTAAATTTTGTACCAACTTTTCCAAACACCTTGTAATGTAGGATTTATATTTGTTATCTTAATACCAAAGAATTTGTCAGCTAATATATTATTAAGGATACGATTAACCTAAAAAATATTTATTTGCGTTTGTGTGACTTTTGTCTTTTATAATCAAACGGGATGTTAAAAATAAACATTTAAGGAGTGTGTGATCATTGCAGCAATAGTCGTGTATATTCTGTAAAATTTTCACGAATATTTGACAGGTGAAGGCATTCATTCTCTCGAATGTACCGATATATGCAGCATGCACACGATAAAGTATTTACTTACGTTTGATATTTAGCAGTTGACTGTATCACTACGTGTGTAATAAATTCACCAATTATACAAAATGTATCAAATTAAAATTTAAATAAATATAATACAAAGAAAATTTTATTTTGAGGAAAACAAAAAACGCCTATTTGCATCTATTAAGAAAAAATATATATAAGGGTCGGCTACACCTATTTTAATTTTTTTTATTTCACAACTCGTTCGAAATTTTCTTTCTAGGTGATAAAAAAAATCTTCTAAAAATGGTATAGATCCCATTGCAATAAATTGTCTGTAGTTACAGAAGAAAATTATCGTATTAAAGAATGATCAATGTATAAAAAATTCGTCAGGTTCATAATTAAAAACACGTAAAATTATTATGCGGTTTATACAGGGTGGTCCAGATTTTAATAGACAAACCTCGGGAAAGTACTAAACAACAAAAATTAACATCACTTTGTTCTATGAACATAGGGGCAGAAAGCCACCGTTTATGAGATACAGGGCGTTGAAATTATCAAAAATAAAACAATTTTTTTAAATATCTGGAAAACCTCTCCATCAAATTTATCCAAATTTGGTACACATTTTTTTTCGAATATTTCTCCTAGTGCTGTATGCACACAGTCCAAATCCAAAAACCAGTGACGGAGAAACAAGGACGTTGTTTCCTTATTTAGTGTAAAACTTCTACGCCACTGAATTAATTGGTAATATGAATACGTTTTATAACTGTCTGAAGTATTCCGGATGAAAAAACATTCTTTTATTTTTGTCAAAAAGTGAATGGTTTACGAGTTATGAGATTATTATCCAAGTAAATAAAGAGTTGAAATAGGGAAAAATAAAACGAATTTGGGTGGTCCAGATTTTTAATAGACAAACTTCGAGAGAGTACTAAACAACAAAAATTAACATCACTTTGCTCAATGAACATAGGCACAGAAAGCCACCATTTGTGAGATACAGGGCGTTGAAATTAACAAAAGTAAAACAATTTTTTTAAATATCTGGATAATCATTTCATCAAATTTATCCAAATTTGGTACAAACTTTTTTTCAAATATTTGTCCTAGTTCTGAATGCACACAGTCCAAATTCAAAAACCAGTGGCGGAGAAACAATGATATCGTTTCCTTATTTAAAGTAAAACTTTTATGCCACTGAATGAATTGGTAATACGATACATTTTACAACGGTCCGACACATTCCGGATGAAAAAACACATTTTTATATTTGTCGAAAAGTGAATGGTTTAAGAATTATGAGACATATTTATGATGCGGTTTTCCAGATATTTAAAAAAATTTGTTTATTTTTGTTAATTTCAACGCCCTGTATCTCATAAACGGTAGATTTCTGCGTCTATGTTCATAGAGCAAAGTGGTTAATTTTTGTTATTTAAAACTTTCCCGAAGTTTGTCTATTAAAATCTGGACCACCCAAATGTGTTTTATTTTTCCCCATTTCAACGCTTTGTTTACTTGATTAATATGTCTCACAACTCGTAAACCATTCACTTTTCGATAAAAATAAAAGAATGTTATTTCATCCGGAATGTTTCAGACTATTATAAAATGTATTCATATTACCAATTAATTCAGTGGCGTAGAAGTTTTACTTTAAATAAGTAAACAACATCCTTGTTTCTCCGCCACTGGTCTTTGAATTTGGACTATGTGCATACAAAACTAGGGTAAATATTTGAAAAAAAATGTGTACCAAATTTGGATAAATTTGATAAAGCCGTTTTCCAGATATTTAAAAAAAGTTTTTGTTAATTTCAACGCCCTGTATCTCATAAACGGTGGCTTTCTGCGCCTATGTTCATAGAGCAAAGTGATGTTAATTACTGTTGTTTAGTAGTTTCCCGAAGTTTGTCTATTAAAATCTAGACCACCCTGTATTACACCATTAATTAATAACAATAATAATAGTATCGATTTACTTTACCAATAAATCCATGAAGCTGTTACATTTTGGAGCACACCATGGATCACAATTTTAAATAACAAATCTCTAGTCCCAAAACAAAATTTTGGTAAAACTAATAACTATAATATACACAAAATCCGCGCTACACAACCAGGTGAACCTGATATTATCGTGAACTTATTCAAGACCTATAATTGATAATAACTTGTGCGGTGAACGGATCAAAGCGCATGTGGTTAAACTGTTATCGGTACGAAAATGTTACTTAGGTTATCGTTACAAAGACAGACAAGTTCTGTTCTGCAGCCGACCGACCTTCCATTATAAGCAACTATTATTAGTTTGCTGACATCATGTAGACAATCCACGATATTACGTATGAATGGAAACGTAATTTGTGTAGCGTATTTGTGTGATGTCACATATTATACGGATACTTTACATCATAAATGAATATGACTGTTTGTTTTACTCCTTATTGCTCTAATTTAGAGAAACGTAGGCGTAGTCTTTCTAGACACCCCCCAATTATTCTAGAACGAATTTATTCGTTTCGCGCCATTACTGTTTTAATACTTCGATAATGAGTAACTTTATATTTTCGAGATACGTACATAGTAAATTTGACGTTAAGACTGCGATACTGTTCATTTTATACAGGGCGTCTCAATATTCCGTGTACAGAGTGATTATTTTATGATGAGAAATACGTTTGTCATGTAAACGGCTAAAGCAAAATTTCCAAAAGTACTTTGAGCTGACTGAATCTTGAAATTAAGGTAGATAATGAAACTATAATCGATTACAATCAATGATGACGATGAGGATGACGACGACGGACAGAGCGATTTAGGAAAAGTATGATTTGTTTCCATTAAATTTAGCACCTTCTACCGGCTAAGCGAAGCAACTACTTTATCCGAATAAAAGGCAGGTGTTGTTAAAACTTCTTATTTTAATCTCAAGAACATGTGATAGTTTCATGTACACGAAATATCGGGGAACCTTTTCTAATTTTATTAAACGCTATAGATATAAAAAAGGTCGATTTTGAAGAAGAAATCTTAATCCTGTAACACACTAGCAGCGGATCAACCATATTTTATTTTGAGTTGCGGTTTCTGCCACACTGTTCTAATCTAATTTTTTTTGTAATGTAAATAATTTTTTTTTTAAGTACTTGTGAATTTTTTTAAGTACATAATATGAATTTTGTTATAATATTCATTATTGAACGCTATATTTTTCTATAACTTCCAGTTTTTGTATTATAACCCAAACGAATGATTTTAACTTGAAGATCTTAAGTGTATTAATGAAAAAAATACCGGGTATAAAATTTATAATAATAAAAAGCAATTTACTGTTTCTACAGGCTGTTGTGTTTAAACCTCACCAATTTAATATCTCGAAAACCAAAAGAAATATCTGAGTTGTAAAGAAAATCATGTGTAGTGGTACCGTAAAACGAAGTTAATTGAGAATTCCAGGGTAATTTGGGAATATCTCAAAATATTTTATAGTTGGTAGTACCGCCACCACCAATACATTTCGTCTGGCGGTTGCCAGTGCTTGTCCAGTTGCTAGGTGGACTGGTCATGTGTCGAGAGCCGCATTCTATTGGTAAGTTGTACATACGTTTTAAAAATTAATTTAAAAAATTTATGTATTTTGTTTGTCTAACTACCATTTGTTGACTTGTCTGATTTCATGGCGGGCTTATCCTTGTGTATGTTAAATAGCTTTGTAATGTATACCACGTGCCATTTTTTTATGATTTTTTTTTTTGTAAGATATTATTTCGGACGCAAATTCGGGGTTACATGGGTTATTTCCTAAAAATAGTTTTTTTAACTTTCTAGTGGTTCAAAATGGTAAGGACATATAAAGGAAGCCTTCTTCTTCTTAGGAAGCCTTACTAGCTACCGAAATGGAAATAATTTTCACCCGTGCGTGTCGTTTTTAAGGCAAAGTTAGACCAGGCGGCCCAAGCAGTTAAATTGAATAAGTTCATGTATAAAAAAAAATTAAAAAACAAGCTTTTAGTGCCACCATACATTGTTATCCAAACTAAACGTGTATGCAAAATTTCAGCTCAATCGGTTGGGGATAGATTTAACCCATACTTCCTTTTTAAAATCATAAATAACACGTTAAATGCAGACTCGGTAGTCTCAAGGATTTTATATCATGTTCCTAGACTTAATTCTAGATTTCACTCCGTTTTACAATTACCCACACCTCGTACCAACTTACTAATAGCATCTCCCCTATATCAAATGATTTCCAATTACCAGAAGTATGAAGATCGACTTGATATATTTTTTCATTGTATGAATGACATAAAAAAATTGTTTGTCTAGTAAATGTAATCCTTATCTTGTATATGTTTGTTAGCTTATTTGTTTTATCTGTCTGTTATTGTTTATCCTTAAGTTTTTNATTTTTATAAGAGCGTATTTTGTTCACAAATGGGTACTAGATTTTGAATGACCTTCGTATTTCAAATAACATTGGAGTGGTATATTACCTGGAAAATAAGTTTATGTAACCAAAATAACAACTATGTTCCACAGTTTATTAGAAAATTATTATACCATGAAAAAATAATAAATCAAATGAAAAATTAATTTCCATAATATATTTATTTTGTACTTTTAGTTTAGTTAGTTCACTTAAAAATTTGTATAAGCCTTTTCTGTATCTTTTGTTTTATTAACTTCTGAACAATATTAATGTTTTTTTTGCTTTAAAACTTCATTTTCCAATAGGAAAAAATGGATGGAGGGAGACAAAAGATTTATTTCACGGATGGTAATTGCGTCCCCTTTAAAAAGTTAAGAATATTTGAAAGAATTTCTTATGTATTGCACAATAATTTATTTTATTTCTATGTCTGTAATATATATATATGTATTTCCTATATTTTTCTCGAATTATGCATTACTTTATAGATACATACACTGTATATGGAGCGACTAGTAGAATTACCAAATTTATCTAATGGGACAATCTTGCATCTTTTAAGATTATAATATAGATAATAATATTAGATTATTAATAAAGGCACTATCTGTTGACTCACCAGTTATATTCATTGTTAATCACTACACCAAAAAACTTGATCAGCTGTCGCGACAAAGCACTGGAAAGAAGAATAAAGTGTTAACCAAACCACGTGGTGTTATGTGCGGGGATTTGAAAGTGAAACACGAACTTTGTCAGAACCAGAGTTCTTCGAATATACCGAGCCAGTGAAGTAGGTTATATTTTTTACAGAAGGTATTTCAAAAGAAATGTTTGAATGAGGTGCTTGCATACAAAACGTGTAACGTTTTATTACTGAATATTATCCTAATTTAAAATAATAGTTAATTTGAGCTAAGTTGCTAAACACCCCTTATATAAATTTTGATTTGGTTTTAAAAAATTTTAATTTAACTTGTGACGTAGTAGACTATGGAAGTTGTTACATAAATCTTATTTAAGTAATATTAGCCAAATTTTAGTTTTAAATATGTTTTTAATCTTCAGTTAAATAATGATTCCATACATTTATAAAATAATATACGGAAAGTTTTTTTGTGACATTATTATAATTCTCTGTTAATATCTAAAAATCTGACAAACACCTCTTTAAGAAGCATCTGAATGCAAAGCAAGTTAATAAGAACTTGTGATAAGAACTTGTAGTGTCTTTTAAATATATAACATATTTTTATTAAAAAAATATTTTTAACATTTGGGATTCGTAGATTGCACAGTTTCAGAATCATATTGCTCTTCTTCAAAATAAATTTTTCCTGACGATTATTTTAAGTTTAAGTTAGCTTTATACTTTTTATTATTCTTATAAGATGCGTGAACTGTTCCCTCCGTTGACATTTTTAAACATTTGATAACAATTTTTTCCTGTATTATATATTATGTAATTGCAAAAAAGATGTTTAAGGCAACACTAAACAACTGAAATTGTCAATATTCAGGTTTATGCTGTATTACTAAATATTAAATACTCTCCTATATATAAAATGTGCAGTTACTATAATAACCATCAAGAATCTTTGTACCTATTTGCAAATGTATCAACTAATAATAATCATTGAGTGAACATGCATGTTGCGTCCGTGACTGAGCTTTATTTCTCGCAACAAACAATTTTTTTATTTCACTATTTTTACACTTTGGGACTTTTACTTTAACTTTTGAACTTTAATTTTTATATTTAAATAACACGGAGTTCTAAAGTGAACTAAGATGAACAATTCTAATGACACGAAGTTGTGTAGCGATGCGACAACGAACTAAGGTGTTTTTGCTTTGTAACAAGGGCTATTTATAAGTTCATTTCATCTTAAGTCAGCAAATGCTGATGAGAAACAATAGGTTTCCTAGAAGTCCTCGGTAACTTGACACTACTCCTTTGTTCTAGTGCTTATCTTTATACAATACAATATTGTATCCTAACTTGAAATTATTATTAAGTCCGAAATGAACACAGTTGAATTTTCATATAACATGCATTATATTCATGGTGATTTAGGTTAAGCATATCTGTATAAATATTAATTGTTTTTCTTCTTTTTTTGTATTATGTTATTTAGTTATTACATGCATTGTATTTTTTCTGTATTTACCCATCCTGTAAATGGAATTTTCTGTTGGGTGGTATATAAAAATAAATAAATTAATTAATAAATTAATAAATAAATAAATTAATTAATAAATTAATAAATTAATAAATCAATAAATTAATAAATACTAACAAGACAAGTTAAATAAAAGATTTTAAAAAGCTTATAAAAATAAATGACCATATTAACAGCCGTCAAGAAATTTGCTGTGCCCAAAATCAACAATTGGCCGGCGAGCTTTGAATCAAAACATGCAAACGCAAGCATCTTGGGCGGCCTTTATTGTATTTCTAAGAGGAAGAATTGATATTTGTTAGGGGTTTGGAGTTTTCCATTTGATGCACTCTATTTACGACTTTATTTACCTGTATAAAAACGGTACCTATTCAGGTACTCCGCTTGATGAATAATCTATACTTACTATAATTTAAATTGTTATTAATAATTGACCAAGCAGCTTTTGTTTTATTACAGTAGAGTACAGTGTATCATTATACGTATATTTTTTGTATTTCTTATAAAAATCAATATCATGTACATTATTTGTGTGTTTTTATTTAGTACAGCAATTTAAATTTTTGTGAGCACGTTTTAAATCCCGGCGTTCCCTATGCGTTAATATTCGAATTTATTTTTTTCATCATAAGGGGGAAGCAAATGTCATGATAATAACTCAAAGAATTCACAAAATTCAAAAAACCCTTTTCAGCTGTTGCAGCATTTTAAATATTATCCCATGTTTCCTTATTTGGATTATAAAAAAATTGCTTGTAATTATTTTGAGTATAATATCTTTTAATAAACTTATAAACATAAACTATACATTATAAACATTCTCATTACTATGTAACGCATTTAATTCATACTCTAACATTTGCGACGAATGATCTGATACTCCATCATGCATCACTTTGCATACCATTTTAGATATTTGTACACATATATAAATCAATACAAGTAGTATAGAATACATTATCTAATATTGACTTATTGACAGAAATTTTTTAAAACAACACGATAACCAATTTACAGTACACGTATTTAAAATATTTTATTTCTACACCTGTTAATTCTATTGTTTTTTTCCTCAGAGAATTCCAGTACATATGAAAGTTATTTAATTTTAATTGTTATAATTTTTATATATTGTTATGGAATATTCATCTCCAGAGAAGGCGAACTGGAGGCACTCTGTATATCGGCGTTTTATAAACAAACGCCTGATAACCAAAACAAACAGAGATCAAGCGTTTGGGCGACACCCGGTGAAGAGGCATAACATAGGATTATTCAGATATGAATGTTTGAAGCGGTCACATACAGTCTGTTCACTTCCTATAAATTTTTGTTAATAAAAGTGTATAATCGAATAATTAATTAACATTTATTTTAACATATCAGAAGCGGGATTCGTACCTGTGTATTTAATTCTGTTTTGATAAAATTCATGAGTGTATTGTGCTAGTGAGAAAACACCTTTATTGGTGAGTACTGTTTATTACTTATTTGCTGCCTGCCTGCTCATTCGTTAAGTTTACATTTTGGGGTCTGCTTGACCATATTTGCTATTTTCATTGTGATTTGTTAAGTTCACAAAAAAAATAGAACATTGTGCAAAAATATTCTAACAATGACGGGACGTTCAAGCCGTAGTCGAGTACGTAAACAGAATAGCAGTCATCGCCGACGGCTCGCTTCCAGACGTTATCGAAGCCGTAGCCAAAATAATCGAAGTGTTAGTCCGCGTTATACACAAATTTTGGAACATCGACTTAACGCATTAGAAACTTTGGTTCGAGCTACCCATTCTAGTCAAGATACCTCAAGTGATTTACGAGCTGCACTTCAAACTACGGCGGCACGTTCTCGGAGTCGACACGACGCAAATTTAATAAATAATCAAAGATATTTGCGGATGGAATTAACCTGAATTTGATGCTTCTTCCAACAGTTTGACATTTCGTCAGTGGTTGGCGAAAATCGATACGGTCGGAGAGATTTATAGTTGGGATGATCGCGCGAAAATATTTGCAATGATAGGGCGTCTTACCGGAAATGCAAAATCTTGGTACGACTGTAGGTCAGATATTAATTCGTCGAATTGGGATGAATGGAAAAACATACTTTTAAGTGCTTTTCCATCGTCGAAAGGAATTGTGACCAACTTGAGAGACTTTGTGAATACCGAAAGAAAACGTAACGAAGATGTAGTAACGTTTTATTATTCTAAATTGAAGTTAGGTAAACATTGCGACCTACCGGATTACGTAATTACGGATGTAATAATCTACACACTAAATGATAGTATATTAAAGGCAAGTGCTTATGTGGCAGGTTGCAAAAATAGCGAACAACTTCTGAAATTTTTAGTAGAATCAAATAACACATGTGACAATAAAGAACAAAAACGATATCAAGTACAAATTCAACATATAAATGCAAATAAAGTAGTCTGTTTTTCATATAGGACAGATAGAAACAATGACGTGAGGAGGTCCGTAACTTGTACATTTTGCAAAAAACCTGGTCACCATAAAGATAACTGCTATGCATTAAAATCCAAAACGATTAACGCGACAAAAATAAATGTAGTGTCTGTGGATGACGCAAAATATCACAACACTGGAAAAGTTAACGATGTAGACGTATCAGCTTATATTAATTTCGGCGGCGCTTATAATGTTCTTAAAATGAAAGTAGCAAAGTCACTTAATCTTCCTATTGATAGATTTAAACAGACTACAATGCGTGGATATGGCGGTGCCGTAGTTTCTTCAGTTGGCGAAACGTCTGCCAAAAAGTCGAAAGAGAAGTACCAATTTTAATCGTTGACGATGCAATGCAAGACATGGACTTACTAATCGGACGTTCCTTTACCGAATCACCGAACCTGCTGGTTATCAAAACAAGCTCCAGCTTACGGTTTCAAAATGAAGACGCTAGTTTATGACAACTACCTCGACTTGAAGCAGAGAACAACGTAAAATGCAGACTTGTCGTACATTATAAAACCGAATTGTACCCCGGAATAAACAAAATTGAAATTTATTGCGACATTTTGAATGGCGAGATAACTTCAAACCATTCAGAACAAAATCGAAATGGTTGTCACATTATTATACCATCATCACATGTCAAATTGAATGACGGAATTGGGATATTGACAGTACTCAATTTAAGTAAACTGAAGTCATCTTTCGAGAAAGACCAATGCGTATCGTGGGGAATCCCTTACGGGCAGTCCACGACTGAAGTACCTGTAGTACCTGAGGCCTTACCGAAAGATGTACAACAACGCTTAGATAATCTTTACCAAGTTTGTTTCGCTGATAGCAACGCTGAGTTGGGTAACAATAATGTTGAAATGGAGATCAGTTTGACCAGTACACAGCCTGTTTGTCATAGACGATATCGGTTATCTTATCACGAACGATACTTAGTAAGACAAATTGTGCACGATCTTTTCAACAATGACATTATTGAACCGAGCGTTTCACCCTACGCCAGGCCGATACTTCTAGTAAAGAAGAAGACCGGTGATATACGTATGTGCGTAGAATATCGTAAATTAAACGCCAATACGGTATAAGATAAATATCCGCTTCCAAGAATTGAAATCAGCTGGAGAGACTGACTAGAAACAACTGCTTTATACACTTGACCATTGTATAAGTAAATATAGTATTATATTTGTTATGGCCGATTAGTTGACCAAATTTTAGTTATCGAATTCATTACAAGGGGGAGCCATATGTATGTAAACTTGATATTTAATCGTTCACGTTCAATTTTACACTTTCGATACTGCGCCATCTTATGTTCAATAGTTAAATGATACATTACACAGATATTTGGAAATACAGTTTTCTTGAGATGAAATGACAGGGTAGATAGAATATACGGTGTCACGGGACGCAAGAAAAATCCAACATTGCGCCCCGTGATTTCCTGCCAGGGGCCTTTTTGAACAGTAGACTGCGGCGTGACGCTTCCCACACAGAGACTGGCCGGATACGTCGATCCGGTTAAATAACTGCAAATGCCCGCAGTTGACGGTCCATC
>NW_019417219.1:0-31864 GCF_000390285.2 Anoplophora glabripennis
TTTCCACATAACAAGGTGCCCTGGATCAAATAAAAATCGACGGGAATGAGAAAATTCAGTTCATTTCACTTGAAAAAATAGTTGTAGGTACTTTAATACCTCCAATATAAATAGAAATTATGTGGAACAGTGTAGTTTAATAAATATGTAAATAGACGAAAGTACTAAAGAAATAAATAGAATAGGTACAGTAAAACAGGAAAAAAATTAAAAAATCATAAAATAAAATTATTTCTTTTTATTAATTTGTGCTTCTATAATATATTGTGGATCCATACATTTTTCCCTGTGGAATATTATTGCATATTATTTCAAGTAGTATACAATTTTTATAAAATTGTTCCAAATTTGTTGCCATTGATTTTTTCCATAAGTCTTAATCGTTCTTAATTTGTTCTACATAGCGAGGGGTTGTTTTCACCGCTATAGGTATATTACGAAATAACATATAGACTTCTTCCGGTTATATTTAACTGTCTCTGTATCTGAAAGCAAGAACATAATTTTACCAGATAATATTTGTTATAAACATAGATAATTACATTTTTACCTATTATGCTTTTGATTTACCATAATGATATATCTAGTCATATAGTGCGATAAAGTTTAGTATAACTGCCTGTAGTAATGATACGAAAAAAGTTATTTGCTCAGATTTACATTTTATTATTATTTCCATTATTCATTATTTTCAGACCGAATTAAACATTCAGAAAATCTTGTTTTTGGCCTGAACATTTTACCCTATACAACTATAACTGAAAATAATTATAAACTTTGTCACACTATTGGACAGCCTGTATGTGCATTGCAACAACAATGTTTTATTTTATATTACGGCTAAGTAAGCGGAAAGTCCATTGTCGCATATATAAATTTTATTTTCAAATAATCAAATACAATACCTACATATTTATTTTAATACCTATTATTTACTTGAATTTAGTACTAAATACAACTATGCCTAGCAAATTCCAAATTGTAATACTTACTCTGTTAATGTTTTTTCTTTCATTTAAAAAATAGTAGTCCACAAATAAAATATTTCGCAGTCAACAATAGCAAAGATAACAGCTCAAAGATCCACACAAGAAATAACTACATTATTCGCACCTGCTCTAGTCCGAATCCATATAAGTACTAAAATGTAGAATATAATATGAAACACAGAATATCCTAACTACAGATATTCTATGTATGCAATAAAACTTTTAGTTGGTTGCAAATGTTATAATAAATTTGTACAACCACTTGCCATCCTCCTTTTATGTAAATATGTACATAATAATATGTAGAGGATAGAAAATAGAAATATTTTCAGAACAAAAAACCGGCGACCGCAAATTGGAGTTTTTATTATTTTATTACCCTTCTCTTTACGTATGCAATTATGCGATAGCAAGACAGTGGGATGGACGTATAGGCCGGACAACTCATCATCGTACACGTGCACCTGACGTACCGTTATTTTCTCGTTTTTTTTTTAGGTGTATTTTGCTGGAATTTGTATGAATGAAATAATCGTATTATTTTTACTATAAACGTATTTCCTGTAGCGACATCTATATGAATATTGTAGTACTTTGTTAGATGAAATGGGACTTCAATTTCCATTCTTAATTTTTATGCTAATGACTTCATTTCAATTTCATGAATTCATTTTAAAGATTTTTTAAAGTAGGTACTTTCAAAAATGTTTTGTGCATTTTTCTTGAAAAATAGAATTTTTTATAGTTATTGTACGTAAAATGCTTCCAATTTAGTATCTGGCGGACATGAAATTATCTTTCCAGCCGTTTCTCAGCAACTATTTGCACCTACATAAATAAAAAACCAATCTTTTTCTATAAGCTTCATTTTCTTCGTGATGTTTTTTTTCATAGAATGTCTATTTTCCGAGTTATTCAAGAGAAACTAGTGAAAAAACATCTTTTTTAATAAACATTGTACATTTTCAATCACCAATATTGTCTTATCGAAAAATGTTCATAAGATACTTTTTGCTTAAAATTGATTGCTTTATCGATTCCTGGGGTTATTTTCAATATTTTATTTTTCACCCCTTAGAAGGGGTGGCTTCCACCTCCTGGGCAAAAGCGTTCATCGGCACTCATAACTTTTGTATCTTGAGCTATTTTCTACTTACAGTCCAAGTTTTACGTCCATCGGTTCTATCCGAAAGAATTTGGAGGGGAAACCCTTGGTTCCCTTGACTATGCCGTAGGATTACGGAATTCGGTAATTGATTTTTCAAAACATATTTAATAATTGAATTGTATAATTTCTATTTCTATTTATTTTGTACACTGTATATGATATATATATATATACGGGGGTTTTCGGGGTCGCTGATTACGAATTTGAGATCAGAATTGCGAAATTCATTTTGTAATATTTTTGTTTACTTTATAACGTGAGTACCCAATAATGTTCTAACCTTCTTTTTCTTGGCTATATCTTGTTCTTTTTTCTGTAAAAGATCTATTCACGGGTTTTCTGAATAATCTCAGGTAATAAAGTACGTAGGTAATTGATTACATTTTTAAAAACGAATTTTGTAAATCTGATCTCGTTTTCGTGATCAGTGAACCCCGAACACCGGGGGTGTATAGGTACTAAATGGCGCGAATGTGTTATTTTTTGAAAATTTGGTGCCATCTTGGATCCACCATCTTGAATTTTGCAAAATTGACCTCGGACTTGTGATTAACGACCCCGAAAACCCCCGTATACCAAATTTGGAATGAATGATATTTTTTTTAAATTTGGTCGGCAATCTTGGATCCACCATCTTGAATTATGCAAAATTGACTTCGGATCCGTGATCAGCAACCCTGAAAACCCCCGTATACCAAATTTGGCGCGAACCTGTTATTTTTTTGAAAATTCATTTCATCTGACCTTAATTAACACGTTTTTTTGAGGTTAGAAAAAGAACCATCAATTCTGACCGCGGATTCACGTTCGGCGGGGTCTTAACCATATTAATGAACCTTTGATTATAGAAAAAAAAATTGTTTGTTATTTCCTAGCACTTTTTCACGAATTTTTGCAATTTTTGACCTGCTTTTTGAGGTTAGGAAATTCCTGTGATGTAATAGCTCAATTCTGGCACCGGATTCGTGATCAGGAGGCAAACATAGTACGGATAATATATGTCGCGTGAAAAGTACAGACAACTTTCTTTTGTGTGGCTGCGATATCGTCGGTCAAATCGTGAAACCGCGTAAGGCCGATTTTGTAAATTTTTAGATTTTTGCGGCGTTTAACGGTAGGTAGATTGTTGTAATACCGACTGCCTGATACCCCGTAAACAAGAAAAATATATATCACGATAAAAACCACAGTTTTCATTCCACGTAAGTTCAGACAAGTAAAACAGCTTGTGAACACGTGTAAGTTCCTTCAGTGCCATTGTGTTAACACGTAGGCGAGACTGCTCCTCAGTTAACTGTATTTTGATTTATAACGATTATCAGTAATACATATTTAATAATTGTTAGAAATAAGCAAAATCAAAACAAATTTTTAGGTTGGGTTCTACCGAATACTTACCTGGTCCTATGTTTAATGCAGAACGTAGTTCTGTGTTCTGTGGTTGAAAAGGTTCGCCGCGCCATTATTCTATGGCTAGAAATTGGCCTCAATGATTTGGGATCGAGGGGGATTATTCCTCTTTATCCTGCCTCATCTCGTGTAGGCCTGGACAGCCTTCGTAGGTGGGCCCCATCCGTCGTCTACNTAGATTGGCAAGAAAAGCACATTTCAAAAGTAATGTAGAATTATATAGTAAACGAATACAATTAAAAATATAGCAATATATTGTTATTTTTTATTCCAAAAGGTCCATCCGCACATTAATTCTTAGAGCAATATTTCAAAAACTTTAGAACTAACTATATTATGGAAAAACTAAATTTGAAATGTATCTATATTTCCTTATATTCGTACAGGCAAATTTGTGCTGCAGGGGCCATCTACTTACCATTTTTTCCAACTGAGAATGCCACTCGCTTCCATGCCTCTTCTTTGATTGTAAAATTTTTATAATTTTAATTTTTATAATCAAAAAGGGAGGGATATTTTTGAAGTTATTCTACTAATATTTCGTCGTCATGAGCAGAAAAACGCGCCATTTCTCCACTGCGACTGCGGCTAGACTGGTCCCATAGGCAGTCGAGTCGCAGACGTTGCGACTCGATCGCTAGCGTCCGCGACTGGAACGCCTCACAGTTGCCGCGTGCATCTAATATGCATTAAAGCAGTAATTTGCGACCAGTCGCAGTCGCTAGTCGCAGCCGCCAGACGCACCACCGAAACCGCACCTTAAAGGAAGCTAGTGATGAATATTATTGATTGTAGAAGGTAAATAGTAAACCATTTTTATTTGCAAGTACTTGTATTGTTTAAAAAAGAAATAGTATCCTTTTTGTAATTTTGTAGAAATATGTAATTTTGAAATGATATTTACTTTGGTGGCCTGTAATAGGGACACGAAGTACTCACTTCGCGTACAGTTGCACAAAAAAAATTTACGAACATTTGGTCTGTAAGATTAAACGGGTTACTACGATTTCTTATATTTCTCCTTTCTCTGATTAAACGTAAATTGTCATCCCTCCTTGCCATAATTACCATGATGGGTCATTATATTTAATTTATACTTAATTGACAATTTGCTAAAATATTTCAGCCACAGATAAACGAAGAAATATTTCTGATAAGTTTTAATACTTTAAACACTTTATTTATTTAATACTTGTTAAATTCTTTAGTAATCTCAAATTTATTTTTGGCAAATACCGTTACCGTTGGCTTCAAATACTGTGGAAATAATTAAAAACATTTAAAAAGTAGTTCAAATGACTAGCAGGAATGTCGAATACCGAAGTTAGCCGACGATATTGATTCAGAATAAGCAGTCTCGCCATCTCACGAACGATATCGAATATACTATCGTATCATTTGCTACTATCGTGTCGCCACTTCAGAAAATTAAAGTTAGTATTACAGTATTACAACCTGAAAATTAAATTTAATGTTACAGACTTAAACGTTACCACTACAAAATATTAGAGTAAATAATTATTTTGTTAATTATTTATTTACTTCCAGGATTATAAAACCCAGCCAAGATGAAGATTGCGAGGCTGATCCACATAACTGTGAAGGAACTATCTTGACTGAAATGTCTCGGAATGCACAGTCACAGAATGATGACTCAACAAGTCAACGACAGACTACTTGTAATCAACCATGCACTCCACAATCCACCAAACAATCTATCCCACGCATTTCCTCCTCTGGAAAGAAACGACGTTTGCAATATTTGTCTACCGCGGTAACGGAGCTTCGCCACGTGAGCGAAGTCTTTTCAAAAGTACCTACCTGAACAAGATGAATTTGATACCTTCGGAAGATATTTAGCACTTGGCTTAAAAAAAATGCCAATTCACCTGGCATTGCAATGTGAAAATTAATTACAAGTAACACTGAACCGATACCGCAATATGGCATTAACTCCAATATATGTTGTGGCTTCCTCGGCCTTTTCAACAAGTTCTTCACCAACGCCAAGTATTTATGGAATACCAGAAACATCGCCGCCATTATTCTATGGCTAGAAATTGGCCTCAATGATTTGGGATCGAGGGGGATTATCCCTCTTTATCCTGCCTCATCTCGTGTAGGCCTGGACAGCCTTCGTAGGTGGGCCCCATCCGTCGTCTACCCCGACCGCAAATGCGGCCGGTGTAGGCGCTTTGTGGGACCTCCTTTTGTCCTGGCTGGGCCCCGCCGGCTAGGGCCCTTTCTTCTGGCGCTCTTCTTGCTTCGCCGGCTCGTCTGTGTAAACCCCGGGGGTAGTGTCATGTTTATGTGTGGTATGGTTGGGTAGGGTAGTGCGGCTATGCAGCCTGGGATGCGCTTTGCTAAGGTGGCCCTTAGGCTAGCGCGGGAGGGGAGGGTTAAGGAGGGTATGGGGGGTGTGTGTGTGTGTGTGTGTGTGTGTCGTTGTCTTCGTTTCTTGATCCTGGCTGTCTCTGAAACAGAAAAGGTTAGCGGGCAGGGGGGGGGTCATTGGGGTGGTCACCCAGGGTCAAAAAGTTGGTGTCTAGGTCTTTTGTGTTTGTCGGTCACGTCGGGTACGTAGTCAACGGCTTGCCTGAGGAGGGGATTGTCATGTCTAGCGGCTACGTCAAATCGTTTCTCCGCGTTTTGTCTTATTGTCTGTGTAGCGTTTGTGTATTGTAAGTCTCGTAATATGTCAGTGTTTCTTACGTACCAGGGCGCGTCGGTGGCCGTGCGGAGGGCTATGTTTTCCACAGCCTGTAATGACTTTAAGTGGCTTTTTGCCGCGTGACCCCACGCCGTGGAGGCGTAGGTTAGCTGCGGTTGAAGTACCACCTTGATAAGCGTTCGCTTATTCCTTAAACTGAGGGTGTTTCCACCTTTGAGTAAGGGATAGAGCCTAGCCCTGGTGGTCTTCGCTCGCGCCACCGTCTCCACGATGTGCGGTTTCCACGTGAGACGCTGGTCCATCGTCACGCCCAGGTATCGTGTTTGTCGATTCCAGGAGATGGGTTCCTGGGATAGTGTCAGTCTGTCAAGGTTTTGTGGGATTTTTCGTTTGGTAAAAAGGATAGCCGAACTTTTGTTGGGATTAATTTTGACTTTCCACCTGTTGCACCAGGTTTCAAGTTGGTCTAAGGAGCTTTGGAGGAGGTAGACGGAATATCTAGGATCTACGGATTGGGATGTGATTGTCAGGTCGTCGGCGTATAAGTATATGTTGGTGTTGGGGGGATGTGGGATGTCGGAGTTGTAAATGGTGTATAGGTGTGGGGACAGGACGGTGCCCTGGGGGACACCGGCCTCCATGGGACGGGTGGTGGAAAGGGAATCTTGGATTTGGATGCGGAATTTTCGGTGGTGTAGGTAGGATTTTATGAGTTTGGTAAAGGATATGGGATATTGGTTGGTGAGCATTTTCATCAGTAGGCCTTCATGCCAAACCGTATCGAAGGCCTTTGCGACGTCCAGGAAGACAGCACCAGTGTACTGTCCCCTGTTGAAGGCCGCCGTGATGTGCTCGGTAAGGCGAAGGATTTGGAGTTCAGTGGAGTGATTGGGTCGGAAGGCGAACTGCTCGTCTGGAATGACTTGCAGTTCTTGGGAGTGGGTTCTTAGACGGGTTAGGATAATTTTTTCTACCACTTTGCTCATAGCCGGGAGCAGGCTAATGGGCCGGTAGTTGGATGGGATGGTGTGATCTTTGTTGGGTTTTGGGATAAGGATTATGTTTGCGGTTTTCCAGCGGGTAGGGAAGTGTCTTAGTCTGAGTGCAGAAACATCGTCAAGTTCTAATTATTCGTTGCAACAACCCTCTCAGACGATTTCTTCCAATGTGCCGTGTGCTAATAATAATGACTACGATCAGGATTCTTTAAGTAGACTTGTAGCAGAAGCGATTGCAAAAAAATAAAATATTTTATTTTTAACAATAATACTTAAGTAGTGTCTCGTTTTCCAAGCAAATATATTACTATTTACTTAATGTACATATATTACTTTGTTTATCATTTGTTTTCATACTTTGTAGAAAATTACTATAAAAAGTGTATTTTTTAATTTTATAACAACAAAAAAAAAGACAGTTAAACTAATTCATACTCACCTTTGATATTGTGGGTTTTGGAACACGAAACAATTGCTGAAGAGTTCTGTAACTATTTCCTATCGCTAAAAAATTAAACGTTATTTCCAGCTTTATCTGAGCTGGTATTGCATCTCTTAATTGAGTATCAGAACGTTGAATTGCAGGTGATACCAAAGTTCCAAATTGTTCAGGAGTTAAACGAAGACATAGTCGATATTCCTCTGGGTCCTCTGTTGACAATCCCTTTAAAAACAAGGCAAATATTCCTCTGCTGTTCCTTCTACTAATCCTTTTTCTACACCACAATCTTCTTGTAGTAGATTCTTCTCCTCGAATTGATTATTGATTTCTTCCATTAGACATAGGGAAACATTTATTATTTCTTTCTTAATTGAAACCAATTTTGTCCGAGAAATATTATGACTGCAAAGAGCCATCTTTTCTTCGCTGTAAAACTGCTACTAGTCACACTAGTATAGAAAAGAAGTTTTGTGTGTAGACGTCTACTTACCTTGAACTTGGGCTCGTCAACTGGTAGGCTACTTACTGGTACCAGTTAGTTGTACCATTAACTATACACGTAAACGCTGCTGTAAGCTAAGTTCATGCAGCAAAGATTTTCGAGTTGCGATTAACGATTTTACGATTAAAGGTCTATTCTCATTTGAGCCTCACAAAGCATCGCGGCGCAGCGCGACAACTCACCATAAAATGCTGCTTAAAATTGTCTACATATTATTATATGACATCTTCTGACATTATCTAAGCGGTGCGGCTCAACGCAAAGCAACAAAATTTTAATCATCTCAGAAGAATTAGGACGCGGCATTGCCCGCATTCAGCAGATACAAAATTATTAGAAGCTGTTTGAGTTTTAAATCGTAAACAGTCAGTGGTGTTTAATGATCTGCTAAACGGCCTATTTAATATTTATTTTAATATAACATTGTTTATTTTTAACAAATGGAAATAATGAATAGGTAATCAATTTGAAAACATAATATTTGAAAGAGATAATATAGTTATTGGAGCTGTGCTGGCTGCAAATGACCTCTTGGAGCCCCTTCATGACAAAGAATTCTTTCCAAAAGAGCGGCCGTTTGTAACAAGAAATATGAACATAAAATCCCTTTAAGCAAAAAGTTGATGCTTGCTTTACTGCGAAATATTCGAATTCGTTGTCCATTGCAGCAACTACAGGCAGCAACGATAAGTCACTTTGACGTAACCGCCATAAAACATAACCCAATTAGGAGCTGAATTCAAAATTTCCCGCTATGTTTCATCACGTTTACAGATTTAAGCGCTTTATTTTTTACAGATTAATGCAGATTAATCACAAACAGTTTGCCAACGTTCGTATTTGTTGAAGGCGGCCATTGCCGCTTCCCGATATGCCGTGCTGCTCGTTAACGCGCATGTGTGAATCAGAAACCGACAAACACGTGCCAATTTTAACGACTAGTGATGCGCATAATCGGATGACTTGAATAATCGGAAAGTCGGTATTCGACTACTTCAATAAACGGATGATCATCCCAGTAACCGCTCAAATGTTTGTGGAACCGTATCAGAACTTGGAACGGTATGTGGAACTGACATGCGGCTTGTTGGACATATCCGCGGCAGCTCATAATATGTAGGGAAGATTCCGTACATCGCGCGTCGATTCTCTCGATGATTATAAGCTGAACTGCTGCAATGCTTCTTAAAAACTGACCAGTCAATTTTTATTTTAACACTACATACACGCTTATTTTGACATATTTGTATCTGTGCATCTTAAAATTCTAATAAAGTTGTTGTTTCCATTAACAAAATGCGTCCAGGAGCTAAAAAATCTATTGTTTGGAATAAGCATAATATAATGCAAAATATGGGTAACTTGCCAATTCAATTAGCGGCATCTATTGGCATAATGTTAAAAGTAGATAAAACGAATTACAGATTTAATTTTTATGTATTAAATGGGCAACTATTACAGGGTGTTTCAGTTCGAGTGAATCAAATTTTAACTACAGATAGAACTCGATAAGTAATTAAGAATTGCCTTATAAACCAAGGTTATATGTCTCACCGTTTTCGCTTTACAAGGCCGTATTGGTCGGTTTTTTACATCATGTTATTTATGATATCTCTGGTATGGTTGTAACAGTTTGATTCAAATCTGGTATGATGTTAATACTTACGAATGTCTATAATTTACTGCAAAATTTACAAATTTTTTGTAGGTCAGTGGCGTAGAAACGGGTAGGGTAGCGGGATTTTTTTGCCCCAACTTCTACGCCAATGACCTAATACTTATTTGGGGTAAATTTTTAGATTCCTTGCACAATTTGGCATAATACTTGTTTGAAATCGGTAAAGGGTCTCGTTCTGCCGAAAATCTCAATAATGTGGGAGGCCGTTCTTCTGATAAGGAATCCAGTTTAGTTCAGTTTAGCAGTTATTAAATTACGGTTGAAAACAATATTAAACAATACGTCTCTACACTTCGTGTATTATTTTTATAGCATTTATAGTGTGGTGAGTTTCCTTTCTGAGCTCTGTTTTATGTTGCACTACAGTGCGGTACACATTCAATGATACCTCCTTTACATTTCATTTATGCTATTCTGAAACTATTATAAGTATTTTTGCTAATTTAACGTTTCATTTATGTCAAATTAGATATAATTTGTTTAAAAAAATTACACCCCTCATTGACAATTGATGTGAGGCTCATATTGTAAGTCTGCGCTTTGGGAGTATGTATTCACAAAGATTGCTATGCAAAACATAACAATAATGACATTATCTGTCATCAGGAATTGTTATTTAATTATAAAGATTTGCAACAGTACTTACCATTTGTCAAAATATGGATGAATATTCAAGTGAAGAATACGCTGATATGATTTTTGTGTACGGATATTGTCATGGTCGTGCTCGAGAAGCAGAAAGAGAATATCGGAGAATGTTTCCAAATCGTCGGCGTCATCCCTCTTTTGGCGTATTTATAAGAACCTTTAGAAGACTGCGACAAACAGGTTCTGTGCAAGTAAGAAAAAATCAAGAAGGTAGAGGATATCGTAATATTCAACAGTACGAGGAAAATATTATCGAACGGGTAGTTGATACTCCTGAATTGAGTGTGAGACAAATCGGACGCGAATTACAGATACCCCACGTATCTGTATGGAGGGTCCTTCATCAAGAGCTGCTACATCCATATCATTACCAGCAAGTGCAACATTTACAAGAAGGTGACAACCTTCAACGATTACAATTTTGCAACTGGATCCTCCAAAATTTGACGGAAGATCCACTCTTTTTACAAAATATTATTTGGAGCGATGAAAGCCTTTTTCCTAAAAATGGACTGAATAATTTTAGAAACTTACATCAATGGTCATTACAAAATCCCCATTTAACAAGAAGAAGGGCCTTTCAGCGCAGATTTAAGATTAATATGTGGGGAGTAATTTTTCGAAACAAATTATTTCTTTTTGAAATAAATGGTATACTGAATGGGCAAAGATATTTAGAATTGCTACAGAATTCCACACATGAAATTCTAGACGAGGTGCCATTAAATGAAAGACAATACGTTTATTTCCAACAGGATGGTGCACCTCCGCACAATGCAAGAGATGTTAGTGCATGGTTAACGGAAAACTATGGACATAGGTGGATAGGAAATAGAGGACCAATACATTGGCCACCGCGATCCCCAGACCTTAATCCAATTGATTTTTTTGTATGGGGTCATATAAAACAGCTTGTTTACCGCACTGTCGCGCAAGATGAAAATGATCTCAGAGAAAGAATCCACGATGCTGCAGATGCAATAAATAATACAGAAGGGATTATGTTTGATGTCTATCAGTCGTTGGTTCGGCGATGCAGAGCATGTATAAGAGCCAATGGGGGTCATTTTGAACATGTTATTTAATATTGTTTTATGTTAGTGTTATTTGTTATGTTGTTATTTACCGTTTTGTATTATTACTTAAAATTGTAAAAACCGTACCTACAAACTATTACCTATTATTAGCATCTAAGATACAGCAATAAGAAAAAGAATATTTCATTGTTTGCTGTTAACATTTTTACATGAAACGTTCCATTTTAATTTAATACATAATATTAAAGTAATATTACTTTGAAATGTATTTGCTATCATTACGAAACTAAATGCTTTATCAGAAGAACGGCCTCCCACATTATTGAGATTTTCGGCAGAACGAGACACTTTACCGATTTCAAACAAGTATTATGCCAAATTGTCCAAGGAATCTAAAAATTTACCCCAAATAAGTATTAGGTCATTGGCGTAGAAGTTGGGGCAAAAAAATCCCGCTACCCTACCCGTTTCTACGCCACTGACCTACAAAAAATTTGTAAATTTTGCAGTAAATTATAGACATTCGTAAGTATTAACATCATACCAGATTTGAATCAAATTGTTACAACCATACCAGAGGTATCATAAATAATATCATGTAAAAAACCGACCAATACAGCCCTGTAGAGCGAAAACGGTGAGACATAGAACCTTGGTTTATAAGGCAATTCTTAATTACTTATCGAGTTCTATCTGTGGTTAAAATTTGATTCACTCGAACTGAAGCACCCTGTATAAATATCTATTTGTTATAAAATTTTTAAATTTTTGCTGATAGTGTTAGAAACTGAAAAACATTGATATAATGCAATGTTCAAAGTAGGTGTTAAAAACTCTGCATACGTACTGTATGCCTGCGTGATACGCTAATGTTTAAGTGCCCGCAAGGGAGACGGAGAGCGGGGAAAAACTAGTGCGCGAAGCAAGCGCAAAGCGCGAGTCCGACAGTGTATCACTGACTTCTTTAGAGTGTAGTCGTATAACTCAACTTTTATTGTTAAAACGTATTATACCCATTATTAACATCAATTTGTAGTAACAAAATAAAATATTAAATTCATCACCAAGGTTTTATACCCAACAAAAACAGAAGCGGTGTTTCCGCCAGGGAAAAATACTTCCCAGCAAATACCCACCTTACAGTAGGTAACTATAGATATCTACTTTTCACAGTATTTTCAAAGCTATATTAATAGTGACTGGCGTCTGGAGACAGTCCTAGGGTAACCCAACGAACTTTTCCGACTTAAGCCGAGTGCCAAGTTCTTGGGCTCTATGGTTACTGTTACGGTTGCATCTTACACATTATTTCGAGACGAGACGAACATACTAATATCACATATCTAACTAATATGTAATAATTTATGTCTGATAATGTAATATTTCAGATCACTGAACAGTATTGTTTTTATTTATTTTAATTATTTATATAAAAAATAGGACATTATTTTGGCACCTAGAATGATTTCAAATTCAGAAGGTAAATGTAAGATATTAGCACATATTCATATTACTAACCATATGCGATAGTGAGAGGGAAATACATTGTAGGACAAAGAAGGAGATGCATCCCAGTTAAAACTCCGGGATGCTAAGACGAAATACATGTAAGAAAAGAACACTTCGTTCATCTTCGGCTACTTTGAATCACTATTCGTGTATTGTCGAATAGGAGATCTTTCTGTTACTTTCCACAGCAACACCGCAAATGCAAATGTGAATGTGCGTTATTATTTATTTGATTTGATTTTCTTGTTGTTGTTTATTTACGTGTGTTTAGTTTAAAGTGAGTAAATATTTTTCAGTCACATCTGTCTAAACATCCAGTAATAGTTATAGTTTTTTCCTCTGAGAACATTATATATTTTAACGTAAAACAGTGGCTTAGTGTATGTATATTCATTGACATAGGAATAATCGAAATGAATTTTGATTTATTTGGATCAAATTACATTTTAATTTTTTTAAATATATTTATTTAATGTAAAGTATTTCGTATTATAATATGTACAGGGTGGTTGATTTTCGATAGTTTTATAGGGTACAGCCAAAACGGTGATAGATACAAAAAATCTGATATCGATGTCCCGTCCTCTTTTTTTGAGTATACTTCGCTGGTCCCAAAAGATCTTGGCTAACTTGATTAGTTTTAGATATACAGGGTTTTTTTGAAATATGGCCCATTTACATTAACCTCTCTATCTCCGTTGTCATTCAATTTAGAAGAAAAAAGTGTACACATTATTTGTTCTATTTTTTATTAGGAAGCCATTGGCGTACTCAGATTTTTTACAAATCGCACAGTTTCTCCGATATTGCATAAACATAGTTTTTTTTAAATAGAACACCCTGTATTTGGCCATCCCGTTGAGTAGCATTTTTTTTACCTTTTCAGCCATACATAATAATAGATACTTTTTATTTGCCTAAATGAAGAAAAATGCAAAAATGTAGATATAGATATTTTTTCAGTTGGCCATGTTATTTATTTATTCGTCTTTTGTTGTTTAATATTGACAGTTAGTTTATTTTTGACTGATTGAAAGCTTGTTAAACGTCTATTACTTGGTTTTAATTTTGAAAAGTATAAAAATGGTATACGAAAATCTTCACAAAGTTCAAATGTTAGAGTGTTACATTGAAAGTGAAAAAAATAGTGACACAGCTTTAAACTTATATTTGGAGAGATACCCAGAGCGTCATCAGCCAGAAAAGAGAATTTTTAGCCGACTCTATGATAACTTGTGTGAGTTTGGTTCTTTTCAAAAACCGAGAGCTAAATCTTATAATATACAGAATAGAGAAGATGATGAAATCAATACTTTAGCTTTTGTTGTCGCAAATCCCAACGTATCCAGCAGAGAAATTCAAAGAACGATAGGAATTGGTAAATTCAAAGCATTGAGAATTTTAAAAAAACACAAGTTTCGACCATATACTATAAGAAAAGTCCACCATTTGCATCCAGGAGATGAAGAGAGACGCATCATTTTCTGCCAATGGTTTTTGCAGCAAACTCATGTATACCCCAATTTTTTTCAAAATGTTATTTGGACCGACGAGGCTTTTATAAGCAGCGAAGGTATATTCAACCGGCATAATGCGCGTTATTGGTCAGATGTTAATCCTCACCAAACTGTGGCCAGAATTCAACAAGGGCGATTTGGTTTTCATGTATGGGTAGCTCTCTTCCACAATAGAGTGTTAGCTTACGAAATGTACGATGAAAACCTTAACGCTCAGAGATATGTGAGAATTTTACAAGAAAATATTATTGAACTGCTGGACGATATGTCACTAGCTCAACGATATAATATGTTCTTTCAGCATGATGGTGCGCCTCCACATAATTCCCACATAGTTAGAGAATTATTAAATCATAATTTCGGGGACAATTGGATCGGTACGTACGGACCAAACAGGTGGCCGCCTAGGTCACCAGACCTAACCCCTATAGACTTTTATTTTTGGGGGGATGTTAAAGACAAAATTTATAAGTATAGAGCTAATAATGTCGAGGAGCTAAGGGAACATTTTGAAAACTATATTCAGCGGGTGTCAAATATTCACATTTACAATGCGACCCGCTCCATTGCCAAACGTTGTCAGTTATGTATCAACGAAAATGGCCGACAATTCGAGCACTTGCTGTGACTTTGTTATGTCATTTTTGTTTTATTGTTGTTTCTCTCATTTTATAGTTGTTATTTTTGTTTAGTTTATGTTTAGATAATAGTTATAAGTGTACCTATAATTAAACCTATTAAGTAAAGATAAATGGATAATCTAATTTATTTTTTTTTTAATCTTTTAGTCTAAGTTAGGTGCTTAACATAAAAATAATAATAGAAAACGAAGAGACCAATACTAAATATAACAATAAATAACATGGCCAACTGAAAAAATATCTATATCTATACATTTTTGCATTTTTCTTCATTTAGGCAAATAAAAAGTATCTATTATTATATATAGCTGAAAAGGTAAAAAAAAATGCTATTCAACGGGATGGCCAAATACAGGGTGTTCTATTTAAAAAAACCTATGTTTATGCAATATCGGAGAAACTGTGCGATTTGTAAAAAATCTGAGTACGCCAATGGCTTCCTAATAAAAAATGGAACAAATAATGTGCACACTTTTTTCTTGTAAATTGAATGACAACGGAGATAGAGAGGTTAATGTAAATGGGCCATTTTTCAAAAAAACCCTGTATATCTAAAACTAATCAAGTTAGCCAAGATCTTTTGGGACCAGCGAAGTAAACTCAAAAAAAGAGGACGGGACATCGATATCAGATTTTCTGTATCTATCACCGTTTTGGCTGTACCCTATAAAACTATCGAAAATCAACCACCCTGTACATATTTATTTTATTATTATACTGTAATACATTATTTTATTATTATATACTGTTATTAGTAGGCTACCATATAAATATGAAACAAAACATGAAAATAAATGCTGAAAAGCACCATGTATTTTTTAATTCATATACAGGGTGTCCGGAAATACTGTTCGAATAATTCTAGGGGTGATTCTACATGTTAAACTATGAAGAAAAGTTCATATGAACATAGGTCCGCAAATGCGTCATAAGGTTGCTATGGCGATTCAAAGATTGCACCGGGATATAGGTTTTATTTTATATCTCTGGAACCGTTTCAGATAGCCATCTGAATTTTGGCATATGAATTGCCTTTAATAGTAGGTACTTTTCAGTGTTTTTACTAAATTATTATTTTAATCAGGGGCGTACCGACAGGGGAGGCCTCGATTTAATTTGTTCACATTTTTATTAAACGTCATATTTTTGCAGTTTTCTTTAGAAATTCTGATTCCGCGGTATAAATGACATAAAAAAGGTATTCTTGTAGAAAACCTGTCAGGCTAGCCGTTTTCGAGAAAATACTCTCCAAAGAAAATAGTGCATGCATGGTCGCCCAATAATAAAAATTTCTACATCAAAGTAGGCTTATGTCGGTGCTAAGTTGAAAATGGAAAAAGGTCAAATTACTGTAGTTACGGTAAACGAATTTGACATAAGGTTTAAAAATAAAGTTTATTCGATTATTATTGTGTTAATAACAGTGTAATTGAAAAAAATCATTGTTCTCGTCTTTCAAAAAATGCCGGAATACTCTTTTGCTGAAATGGCCGACATGCACTTCATGTATGGCAAAGCAAACGGTTGTGCTTTGGAAGCTCGGAGGTTGTACCAAGAAACTTTTCCAAATCGCCAGCTTCCTTCTGATAAACTGTTCAGCAGTTTACATCAGAGATTAAGAGAAACTGGTAATTTTACGCCAAATAAGAGAGATTGTGGACGAAACCGTACTACCCGAACGGCGCAGACAGAGGAAATTGTTCTACAACAGATTGAAGCTAATCCAGGTAGTAGCACCAGAAGAATTTCAGTACAAACGAATATTCCCAAAAGTGTTGTATGGGAAATTTTACACGAGGAACTTTTGTATCCATACCATTTGCAAAGAATTCAAGCGCTAAAACCTCGGGATTTTTTGCCTAGAGTGGAGTTTTGTCAGTGGATGCAGATGAAATGCCATCAGGACCGTCATTTCCTCGATAAAGTCTTGTTTACAGACGAGGCAGGATTTACGCGTGAAGGAGTGGTAAATTTTCATAACAATCATATTTGGTCAGATGAAAATCCTCACGCGATTTTCGAAGCTCGATTCCAAGATAAGTTTTCCATTAATGTTTGGGCAGGTATTATAGGAAATAGGTTACTAGGACCATATGTTATGCCGCATCGTTTAGATGGGCCCGCATACTTACATTTTCTACAAAACACTTTACCAGTTTTGCTCGAAGATTTGCCTTATGGATTAAGATTAGAAACATTTTTTATGCACGATGGGGCTCCAGCCCACTTCAGTTTATTAGTTCGACAATATCTAAATCAGACTTATCCAGATCGGTGGATTGGACGAGGTGGACCCGTAGCTTGGCCTCCCCGTTCGCCGGATCTTAATCCGTTAGACTATTTTCTATGGGGTTATTTAAAACACTTAGTTTATTCAGTGCCTGTTGACAGTGTACAACAACTGGAACAAAGAGTCATTCATTGTTGCCAAGAAATACGGAATATGCAAGGTGTTTTTCAACGAGTTAAACGTTCAATGAGAAATCGTTTAGCCAGTTGCATTGAAATGAATGGACATCACTTCCAACACTTGCTGTAACTAAAGAAGTAACATTCAGGTTTAATAATAAGTCACTAGTATTATTTGTTTCTGTATTGTTCCCTTTTTTTTTTTAATTATAAATCTGTTTTCCATTTACCGTTTCTTTTTTATCACTATTTAACAATACCTGACAGGTTTTCTACAAGAATACCTTTTTTATGTCATTTATACCGCGGAATCAGAATTTCTAAAGAAAACTGCAAAAATATGACGTTTAATAAAAATGTGAACAAATTAAATCGAGGCCTCCCCTGTCGGTACGCCCCTGATTAAAATAATAATTTAGTAAAAACACTGAAAAGTACCTACTATTAAAGGCAATTCATATGCCAAAATTCAGATGGCTATCTGAAACGGTTCCAGAGATATAAAATAAAACCTATATCCCGGTGCAATCTTTGAATCGCCATAGCAACCTTATGACGCATTTGCGGACCTACGTTCATATGAACTTTTCTTCATAGTTTAACATGTAGAATCACCCCTAGAATTATTCGAACGGTATTTCCGGACACCCTGTATAAATAAGCGACATGTACTTTTGTTAACAATAAAAATGTAAACAAATTTAGTTTTAATTACACTTTCATTATTTTTGAGAAAAAAATCATCTTTCAATTGACAATGAACCAAGAAATTTTTGTAAGTATAAGTAATTTAAATTAAAAAATGATGTAATATGAAATAAATTAAATTGAATTACTTTCTCCACAATTTTATCAAAACTTAACGAGGTAATAAAGAATCAGTTGCCTAAGTATTTTCCTCAATACTGAATTATTTTATCTCACTTGGCAACGCCGTGCATCCCAGCTAAAGGTCCAAGGTCATCGCGGCGAAACTTACCACATCAAAGAGCTGTCGCATATGGTTAGTAATATGTGATATTAGTAAGATATACTTTTAGAAGCCTAAATATGAATTATATGTTTTTAGTAAACTTTTTTCCCCTAATTATGGCAATGAAAGCAATGCAGAAAATAGTGTTCAAAATTGTGAAATCATTCTCTATGTTGGTGGATTTAGTGCGCGTAAAAGCAAATGGTAAGTGCTTTAATGTTTCTTGTCCGTCGGTATGTTTATTATTTTTTTAAATATTCATAAATAAAGTTAGGTTAAAAAGCTATTTTATTTTTAAAAATGGTTTAACAAGAAATGGGATCACACTAACTTATATGTAATCCAATTACGAATATTATAAAGGTATTTATATTTCTTGCCACCTCATTTTTATTACTATTTGTTTAATCTTAGATTTCTGTGATGGCAACATTAGATGGGACCAGTCTCCAGGTACTACTTTAAACCAAGATGAATATGAAAAACGAAACCGGAATTAACTAATCGTACATCCGGAGCACTTAATCAACTGCTCGAAGAAGTGTCGGAAACGACGGAAACTAGTAGGGGTCAGAATCGGATACTAAGATCGAGCCATATTTTTAATCAAGAAAACCCTGATTAAAATTATGGTTTGATATATTGTAAACTGTTTTCTTTCATTGTGAATAAACTGATTGAGTTTACCATTGGTGATATTCCTGATATTAATCTATTACGTTACTGTTCAGTTCCTCCACCAGCAGTATAATTGCAAATAATTTTTTGGATATCTTTCAATTTGTTCAGTATTCAGAATTGTGAAAGAATTGTTCTTATATTGAAGAAAGTGAATTGAATTTGTTAATCACTTTTGGTTAAATTATTAAATTGAACCAGCATGAACATTATTATTTGTTGCAATACTTGTAATTCGATATGAAATAATTGTACTAATTTCATAAACCTATTACTTACTCTTGATTTTTTTAGGGTATAATAATTTGGATGATAATAGCATCGATAATTTCAAGGATTTTTGTAAAGACGTATCAGATTCTGAGAGTGAAAGTAACAGAGGTACTTCTGTTGAATTATTAAAAGATGCAATAAGTGATTTAGCGGGACTGGAGGAGCATCCAGAAGTGACTAGTAAACCTCGAAGGAAAAAAAGGCAACCAAATAATTGGCCTAGAAATATTAGGAAAGAAAATAGATTTGAAGGAAAGGAATATGTTTCAACGAAAGGTATAATAAAACCAGGTGCCAAAATGATGCCCCCTTGTAAGGGAACGTGTAGGTTAAAATGTTTCTTAATTTCTGAAACAGAAAGAATCAACATTTTTAATGCATACTATAAATTAGGAAACTACACACGCCAACGTGATTTTATTCATGCAAATTCAGAAAAAAACGTAAAAAAATGTAAAACAACTCAGACTGATTCCAGAAGGATGTACTCAATGACGTATTTTCTTCCGATCAACGGAAGTAAAAAAAAAGTTTGTAAACCCATGTTCCTTAATACCTTAGGCATTAAAAAGGGTGTTGTCGACATTGCTCTGAAAAAACGTTCAAAAGAGAATATTGCTGCGTCTGATGGACAGGGAAAAGGTAACAGTAAAACTTTGCATCTATCTGTAGTTCAAGACATAAAGTCACATATACAAAGTTTCCCATGTGTTCCATCTCATTCCTGTAGAACTGACACAACACGCAAATACTTGGACTCTTCCTTGAATTCTGCGACCATGTATAGAATGTACGTCCAATGGTGTCAACAAAATGATAGGACTACGGCAAAGTTATCTGCCTATAAAAATATTTTCAAAGATAAGTTTAATCTAGGGTTTCATACTACAAGAAAAGATCATTGTCGGGTTTGCGTGGTCTTTAAAAACGAAGGTAATCCAACCGATGAAATCAAAGATGATTATGAAGCTCATCTGAAATTAAACAATAATGCTCGAGAGACAAATCGTCTGGACAAGGAAGAAGCTGTTATCAATGACAAAATTTTGACTTGCAATAAGTTTTATTATGTCCTAGTGACCCCACCAATAATGCATTGTTTTACAAACGTCGATTGTCTACCCAGACAGCACCATATATTCCGAGAATATTCTCTAAATCTTCTAAAAAGATTATATATATTCTGAATAAACCTAGAATATTCATAGAATATTAATATGCTTATAAAATATTTGTAAAAGATCCCTTTTTAAATATACGTATGATATTCCCCATAGATATGTTAATAATAAATATCTCAAGAATATTTTTCAAATGATATTCCTAATACATTCTCAATAGCATATACGTAGTTTTAAAAAACTGTTATTTTTATTTAATAGGCAATAAAACTGCATACCTATTCTAGTTCAACAATTTGGGGGCATTATATTAAATCGAATTCGCGCTAATTCCAATTTTATGCAAAAAGTTGAAAATTATTCAAAATATTATGTTGTTAATTTTGGTAGTACCTGTCGTATGTTTTGTATTTATAGTTGGTAATTCATTGCAGTTGGTTAGCAATGTTAGGTTAACATTGTTATTATCCATCAATACAATATATTATAATTTGTACCGAGTGCAATTCAATCAATTTACAATAATAAGTGCTGCATAAACAATGAATTATTATTATTAAAGTGTTTTGTATTTTGCACAAAGCAGGTTTAATGTGTTTGGTATGCTTAAGATTGATTAGAAGCTGTGACAAAATGGCAGAAAGAAGAAAGGAGACCATTTAAGCTACAAAGTAAGTTTTCTTTAAGGTTATACTATTATTTGTTTATTTTAACGAAATGACAAGAAAACGAAATAAATTGTGGTAGGTATGCATTGGCAGATTCATAGAAATTAATGAAGTTACAATAAATCTACCTTCATAAAATTTATTGGAAAGTAACTCATCTAGTGGAAGTGTCACTAAGCCTAAATTTTTGCAAAATTCCGTCCTAGAACTATCTCTTATAAAACCCAGAAATACATTATAGTCCTAGTGACACAGATTGATACGTTATTTGCTGAAATCTTAGTCAATCCTCAAGTATATAGAATACAGTTACTGGCTTTAGTTATAAAATGAGCTTGGGCCAATCACTTCTTGTTTTCATTTTTTACACTTCTAACGTTTATTGTGGTGGAGAAAATACGAATACATTTTCTACCAAAAGTTAAAGAAGCACGTTCAATTGAAAATAGTAATGTTATCAAAAATTTAAAACCAAAGTGAAACCATTGTCAATTTTGAAGAAGTCGCCTAGATTATAGGTCAATAGGTGGAAAAGAAAAAACCCTATTTATATAATAAATTGTCAACGTTTTATCAGCCTGTTTTTTTTAAACGCTAATTGTAATAGTTTCAATCTTACCGTTTTATCTAAAAAGGTTCTCATGAATGTTATTAGTTCAATTTTTTTCCACTTATTAACATACAGTCCAGCAAAAAGAAAAAGCAAAAATATATATTTTTGTTTCAGAATTGGTAACCGAGAAGAAATAGACTGAGAGAGATGCCAGAAATGTTATTACTGGAAAAAATAAGATTAAAATAAACAGTTAACCAATTTATTATTAAGGGTAGTTATTACCCTCGTCCCATATTTTATATTTTTAGCTATGAATATTAGTCTAATTAAATGGTCCTTTAAATCGCAATTTTGATCAACTTGCCTGAATTTTTATATAAGTTAGTTTAAAGTATATACCTAATAAAAATTAAATGACAGTGATTTTTTTTTCAAATAAAAAATTAAGGCAAGTTGACCAAAATCCCAAGATTTAAAGGCTCATATAGTTGGACTATATTCACAGTAAAATTTAAAATATAGGTACATAAAACATTACTAACATGTTCAGAGAACATACCCAGATAGTGTAGTCAGAGGGGTCCCAATTGCCTCCTTTATTTAGATGGAGTTACCTAAGTGTCTTTTTTGTATTTTGAGCTGCAGAACACGAATTTTTTGGGTAGAAGTTTGCCCGGATGTCGATAAGTTTTTTATTAACAAAAAACTTGCGAAATACTGAGAACCTGGTTTTTGGCAAATGCATAGTTTTCAAGATAAACGCCGTTAAAAACTCGAAAAATACGATTTTTGCGATTTTCAATCGTTAATAACTTTTGATCGAATAGGTATTTTGTAATTCTGCTGACGGCGTTTGAAAGTTCACGTTAAATACTACAAATTATGAGTAATTGCAGTATGAAAATTTGTTTTTCCACTGTTATTGAAGCTATAAACAAATAGCGATTGAGCGTTCAGAAGGGTACGCCGCCATGTATGTAAGAGAGCGGTTGTCTTCTTACAGGCGTTTAATACACGATCTTGACGCGTACGCGTACTTTCTAGACCAAAGAAACGATGAAAACTGAACGAAACATTAACAATTTAATGAATATTTGCAATATTACAATCATTAAAATTATTATAAAAGTTTAAAAAATAATAATTATAAAAACAACTAAATTATACGATGTTACGCTTTTAATATAAATAAGTATAAACTTTTTTATTATCGTTTATAAATAAAACTAATATTATTTCGCTATTTTTTTCATATAAATCATATAATAATGTCTACAAAGCAAATTAGAATTAACCAAATTCAATTTTTCGCGCATTTTGTTTTAAACTATTGTCATTACTATATATTAAAAGCTGATAAGGCTGAACGTGTCGCACACTCGCCCCGAAAAACGTCGACTTGCTGCCACGAAGGCTCCTCGCGCGGGCCGCGCAGCGGCACGCGCCGGTGCGCGAGACGTCCCCACGACCTTCCTACGTCTTCACGTCGTAATAGGANATTTTGTAATTCTGCTGACGGCGTTTGAAAGTTCACGTTAAATACTACAAATTATGAGTAATTGCAGTATGAAAATTTGTTTTTCCACTGTTATTTGAAGCTATAAACAAATAGCGATTGAGCGTTCAGAAGGGTACGCCGCCATGTATGTAAGAGAGCGGTTGTCTTCTTACAGGCGTTTAATACACGATCTTGACGCGTACGCGTACTTTCTAGACCAAAGAAACGATGAAAACTGAACGAAACATTAACAATTTAATGAATATTTGCAATATTACAATAATTAAAATTATTATAAAAGTTTAAAAAATAATTATTATAAAAACAGCTAAATTATACGATGTTACGCTTTTAATATAAGTATAAACTTTTTTTATTATCGTTTATAAATAAAACTAATATTATTTCGCTATTTTTTTCATATAAATCATATAATAATGTCTACAAAGCCAATTAGAATTAACCAAATTCAATTTTTCGCGCATTTTGTTTTAAACTATTGTCATTACTATACCGGGTGTTTCATGAAGTTCTCCCGGCATTAATAGAGGATGTTCCTTGGGTTATTTCTAGAAAAAAAGTTTATATAAGCATGTGTCCGATTTGCTTTACTTTGTGAGCTACATGAATTTAAAATTTAAATGTAAAAAGTAATAATCAAATTTGTTGTGCGCTACGCATTGGTCAAGTGTGCTCTGACGACATTTGCAAGGTAAAATGTTATCTAGGTTACTGTCAGTTTAGTGTGAAGATTCAATTTTGCAAATTCGCGAACAATGCCTTTTAAGTTTACGACTGCTGAGTATGCCGATATGATGTTTGTTTTGGGTAATTGCGATGGAAATGCTACTCTAGCTTCACTGGAATATCAACGGCGTTTCCCAAATCGTCGCATTCCATCCCCGAAATCGTTTACCACAACTTTTCATGCACTCAGAGAAACTGGTTCACTTCCAAGTGTTCGCATTCACTACGAACGGGTAAGTCAGCAGAGTGTTGTAGAAGAAGAGAATATCCTTGCTATGGCCGAGCCTAATCCCGGTGTTAGTACACGACGGATATCCACACCTTTAGTGATTCCCAATACCAGGGTATGGAGAACATTAAACAAGAATCTGTTGTATCCATACCATCTACAGCGTGTTCAACATCCGGAGCCAGAGATTTCCCTAGGCGGGTAGAATTTTGTCAGTGGTTGAATAATAATAGGAATTTGTATCGCTACATCTTATTTACGGATGAGTCACAATTTACCAGAGACGGTATCAACAACACCCATAACATGCATCAATGGTCGGACGTCAACCCTCATGCCACCGTAGAAAGTAATTTTCAACGTAGATTTAGCGTTAATGTGTGGTGTGGAATGTTATACGATCAACTTATAGGGTCATTTATTATTGAAGGTCGTCTTAATGGACCAAAGTATCTACAATTTTTAGAGGAAGAACTCCCGCGATTGCTTGAAGATGTACCTCTGGCAAGACGATTAAGAATGTACTTGCAACATGATGGAGCTCCACCTCATATTTCCCGAATTGTCACTGCTCACCTAAATGAGCATTACCCTGGTCGCTGGATCGGTCGAGGTGGGCCACACATTTGGCCAGCTAGGTCTCCAGACCTCAATCCGTTAGATTACAACATGTGGGGTTGGATGAAGGATTTGGTTTATCAAGAGAAAGTGGAAACACGCGAAGCTCTAATCCAAAGAATTGTTAATGCTGCAACGCAAATAAAAGAAAAGCACGCGAATATTAGAAATGCAACGCGAGCAATTCACAGGCGTGCTGACAAATGTATTGAAGTAGGAGCTGGAATTTTCGAAAACCTTTTAAATTAAGAATGTATGTATCACTATTACCGATGTTCTAAAAATAACAATGAAAATTAATTTCCATTATTTTATTTTCAAATTCGTGTAGCTCAATAAGTAAAGCAAATCGGACACATGTTTATATGAACTTTTTTCCTAGAAATAACCCAAGGAACATCCTCTATTAGTGCCGGGAGAACTTCATGAAACACCCGGTATATTAAAAGCTGATAAGGCTGAACGTGTCGCACACTCGCCCCGAAAAACGCCGACTTGCTGCCACGAAGGCTCCTCGCGCGGGCCGCGCAGCGGCACGCGCCGTGCCGCGAGACGTCCCCACGACCTTCCTACGTCTTCACGTCGTAATTAGAAGGTGACGTCTCGACGCCTACACCGCGTTTTCCTGGAGGTCCTCGGGGGGAGCGGCCTATTTTTCGTGTGCGACGCACGTAGAATGAGTCCGACACGCCCATCCGATGAAATCTGACGATCGCCTCGACAATTTCCCGTATTTATTTTTTATTTTACCCGTTTTCCGCGTTATTCGTTTAAAGCCGCGCGAAAAATACTCATATTCGTCGACCGGGTGCCTTCTTTCAGCTTTTTATGTAGAACTTTCCGCGAAATCAAACGCGGGATTCGAAATGCGGCCGTAAATACGTTGAAATGCACTCTCCCGCGGCCCGGAAAACGTGCATTTTGCGCCCCAAATATCTGATTTACTCATGCCGCGAAACGGCGCGCCACTGGGCAGGAACCGCCCGGTCGATCGTCCTTCGTGGTTCGGGAGCATTTTTGTAAGGTTATTTTCGCGTTTTCGTATTTAATTTTGCCTGTTTTTGGGGTCTTCTCGACGACAGACGGCCGTCTCATAAACAGGAAAGATTTGGACATTAGGAGAAAATCCGGACGTCGTTAGAAATGTCAGATTAATTACGTCAAAATAATTTCACGCTAAACGTCAGATATGTCTGTAGGATAGCGGCGAACCAGTATTTTACATTACTAGGCTTTTTTTAAACGTTAATGCGTAGCTACGCCACGGTAGGTACAGGTATTTTATTATTATTTCATTAGGTACCTGTTTACGACTTACTACCATTCTACATACTTGACATGTCAGCTATGTCTGTAAGTACCCTTTAAAATTGCAGGTTCTCTTTCAATTTCAAAGCAAACAGTAGGTACTGCCCTTTAAAAAACCTTGCCACGTTTGTATTAGTACATTCGCTTCGTGGGCGACATTCCAGTACCTCCAGCTTTCTGAAGAAATTTTTTTTCGCCCCCCGCCCCCACAACGGTAGGTCAGTGATCGCATTAAAACTTTAAAATGAAAAAGTTTCCAAGTTCCTGAACAGCTCTCACAGCAGACGGCACTGTCAAGTGTCAGTTTTATGTCAAAATGGCCGCCATCGGTTGAATTGAAAATTTACAACTTTCGGGTACCAATATGTGAAAAAGGAGCTAAAACGGGGGACGATTTCTATCGTTTCCGATGTGTCTGTGAACCTTTCATTAGAGGTTTTTTCCCCAAAAGGAAAATTACGTTTAGCAGGCCTTTCGATGTTGTCCCACATATTATGGTTTCATATTTGAATCTGTCGCCAGATTGAAAACATTATTTTAACTTAATGTACTGACAGGTAAACAAAATGCAATCTTTAACAGAGCTTATGCCCGGGTAGTATTAGACATTACGTTCCGGGGCAAATCTGCGATATTTCAAAACAAACCTCGAAGATCTATTACTGAAAATCAAGAATCGACCCCATCTGAGACTCCTGTAATCTGTCAAATCGGATAAACCCGTAACTGTACCTACATTCAGAACAGCAACATGACCGAATTTGGGTGCTTTTAGAAAACGGAGGTCTTGAGTGTTGAATTTGTGTCTTCCAGTAACCCTTTCTTCAAATCAGGTATGCAATATGATTTTCCCCCGTCCGTTGGAGTCTACATCGCCAGTGCACACCACGCTGTATTACCAATGATGGAAAGTCCCCACTGCGAGTGAAATGTGAATGTGTACAAAAATAAAACAAAATTTACCTTCTTTTCTGTGTCCGTAAGGTATATATGTATATGTTTCTTTAACATTGTTACATGTAATTAATGGTGCATAGATACTGTGCAATTTACTTCATAAATTATACCTTTAATAGAGTGTTTTTTTTTCTTTATCTTATAAAGTAGGAAATAGTAATCTTTTGACAATTTATTTTTATCCGTTTAGTTGTTACATACTTAGTTTTTTGAATAGTTGATATTGAGATAAATTATTTCAGTTAATATGTATATATGTATATACTTAAACATTTCTACAGGAAATATATGAGAAAAACTCTCTCCTACTCGCTCAAAAAAAGTCTTTTTAGTATCGATCTGTTAAAAACATACTGATTGTTCTAAATATGAGCGATTTTATTTTGTTCAAATTCTACTACAAATAACAAAATGTCATGACATTTGACATTTGATACAAGAACTGTATATGTATTGTTTTCCAAAAGCTGCTTTCAGGGGTAGTAATTACTTTATCCATCTCACCTTTGATGTAACTCCAACTACACTAATTTTGAGAAAAACATTGCAAAGTTATTCTAAACTATTCTAAATTAATTTCATTTTATAAAAAATATTTGAAATTGTCATATACCAATCACAGTATGTACCTATATCTACCTTAAATTATTTATACTGTCACAGTAATTATTTTTAATTGAGGAATGAGTCCAAGGGATTAATTTATATGGAATTTAAAAAAAAGGTGAGTATACTTCCCTACATATGTGAAACAAGCTATAAAGTTATAAAAAGAATTGAAAAAAAAAATCAAAAAGGATGTAATTATTGTATATGTTTCTTTACTAATACAATGAAAAGAACTAACATTTGTTTCAGGAGAAATACCAAGATTTCTTTTTTTAAATACAATTTTATTATTGTGTAAGTATTTGACCCTTGCTATTTTCTAAAAAATTCAAAATCTGTACAACTGAATTTCTAGAACTTTTATTAATCATGTTACATTTTAAACTAGATTTGTAACATAACGTTCCATTTTTTTTTTTCAATACCTACTGAATTATTTTTGATTCACTTCAATTTGCAATGTTTATTTATGCTAAAATAATATCCTGAAAATGACTCATTTTTTAAATAAAATTAAAAATATTTTTTTTTGCCATACAAATAGGAATCTGAGGTAAATGATGATATTTATGTTATTATACAGAATCTTTTTTAAATTGAAAAAAATGGTACCGGTGGATCTACAACTCAAAAAAAATATGCTCCACAGAAAAATTACCTTAATAAAATGTTCACCCCTTAGTCTCTCAAAGTTTCCAAAAAATGTATATTTCAGAAAAAAATCCTACTAATGCATGTGTAACATTCTTAACATTTTTTCGAAAGTTTCTGTCCCTTGGAGAGGGTTGTAATAAGCAACCTCTATGTTATTTTTTAATAAAACTTTTTTGTTTGAATAGGTATTTAAAATATTTATCGGATAACATGATTTATTTTAAATCATTTTCCTCTCACTTTTCTGCTTTAAAACTAACCATTTATTAATAATAAAAGAATTAAATTCACTATAATTCACATTCCAACTAAGGAATACCGAAATAAATGGCTTTCATGCTGATTTTTGCCATTACATTTTTTGTAACTTGCGAGTGCTTTCTTCTATTAGCCGCTCAATAATTATTTTTTTTTACTATAACTTAGAATATTGAACTAAACGGCTTTCATGCTGATTTTTGCCTTTGCATTTTTTGTAACTTGCGAATGCTTCCTTCGATTGGCCACTCAATAATAATTTTTTTTTTACTATAACTTAGATAGTTAGAAATTAGTTTTACTAATACGTTGTGTGTCTTTTGAATAGCGAAAAAATTGTGCCCTAGCAATAAGACTATACTGCTACTAGAAGCATCAAACCACTCAGTTCCTCACCTATGGGAAACTGAGGGGCTATAAGGGTTTGTAAAAAAATATGAAATATATCGTCTCTATTTGGGAGCAAAGACTGTACACATTACAATTATTAAGAGGTCTGGGAAATTCTTCAGCCTTGCGACATTATTCCAGGAAAGGTTATCACAATATTAATAGTCAAATAATTGAGATAGTAACTACAAGAGGTATGGTAGATTTCCATTTTCTACTCTTGACGATATAATTTAAAGATATATACTGTCATAGAAAATCTGTATTTCACCGCTGCATCACAATCGCATGTTTCTAAATGTTCATATTTAATTTCTGTTGCATGCCTCCTAAAAGTAGTTTTTATGTCATTAGTTGTCAAAGTATTTACAACGATCATGAATTACATATTACAATTAATAAATAAAATAGCGATCCCAAAATACTACTGAAGTTCTTCGATTTCAATTTTCGCATTCCAGTAATAGGGAACATTTTACTCCTAAAGTGTTCTTTTTCGTTCCCCCCTGACCCCAAGAGCAGCAATAATTTTTGTGGAACTCTATGCTCCAACGAAGGGTTTTGTTATTTACTAAAAAGTTTGATTAATGGAATAGAATTATCTATGGGTTAGGGAAATAATTTTTGGTTTTATGTATTTTCGTATTTTCTAAAAGTTGCGAATTTGTAGAAAAATACTTGGTAAATAAAAACAAGAAATTCAGAGGTTAGGTTTACAATTTATCTCTTAAACGACACTGATGCATTCCAATTGTCTAATTCAGGAGTATCTAAAAAGCAGAACTGCACAAGAACACTTCAGGAGCAATTCGATGATAATTGGGAAGTATGTAGTAATAACTTATAACACTAATTAGTTTTACAGGTTAGGTTGATCCGATATTGATATATCATCATATCATCTCAAGATTTCATAAGCTCTTTTGAACTACCGTTACCGTAATAGTTCCAATAATCGATGGTGTGTTGCCAAATATTTTTTGAGGGGCTTTCGTTTTGGAAAAAATAGTACCTATTAGCAACTAATATCAGTTCAGAGTAACTCTAAGTTGCTATTAGCTATTAATAGCTACTATTTTTGCCAAATCGAAAGGCCTTCTGGTAACATTTACAAAAGAACTTCATATAATGTAATCATACAGAATACATTTTCCACACATTTTTTTTAAGGCCAACTACACTACAATCATAATTTTAAGAAGACTATACGACAAACAAGACATACTTTTAAATAATAAACCTTATACCTTTTACTTATTACATTTAAACATTTTACTGTAATTATTACATTAATCGTCGTTAAATATATTCATAACATCGCATTTCCCTCCACGTATTTTAAAATCTACGAGTTTACTGTCAAAAAACGTCAAGTCAAGTGCATTACTGAAATATTTTTTTTCCATTTTTTAAAACGAATTCTATCTCTTAACTGTATAAATTATCATTTATTATCTTTTTTATATTTTATTTAAAAAACATACTTTTAAAAATTTTTATAATTTAGTTTTGCAACTACCTATAATTGATTCTGTGCTCCTGCCATCTATACGCCATACGTTTAATTAAATATCCGTTATCTATACCCAAATTGGTTTTACCGACAACTTAATCTCAGTGTTTTGGAAAACGAACGAATTATAACCAAAAAAGGAAGATCATAATTATAATCGATTTATTTATCAATAATTTCAAATAATAGAACAACCCACGCCAATTTCTATACATCGTATTCGATAATTGCGGGCGTAGAAATATTTGGAGTTTTATTCCAATCCGATTTTTTCAAAGCACTAACTTTCCTGCAAATACTTCACTAGGTAAGTTTTTTTTTTCTCTTCATACTTTTGTATAATTCTCATATTACTGTTTCTTTACTATTAGGTCACTATGCCAAAAAAGGGGGTAAAGCGATTGACCCAGCTGAAAGGGGTCGGTGCAAGAAACCGGCCCTCAGAATTCAACTTAAAATCCGAGTAGCAGTACTCCTGTACAGTCACCTTCTTTTTCTACTCTCAATGTATCGTCTCCCCAAACAATAGTAGTGGTTCACAGAGATGTAACTCCTGAGGTTGTAATACAAAATACTGTTCAGTTAACACCTACCGTTGAGAATATAGACCCCTTACCAAACAAGGTGCCAACCAGCGTCGGATTAATCAGGGGGCTACTGGGGGCTGTAGCCCCAGGCCCCACAGGCTCCGGGGGCCCCATATATTATTGGAAAAATAAAAAACAGACTAATGAACGGTAATAAAAATACTTAATGACAATTTCTAATGTCATTTTTTACCTGAATAAATCAATTTGCTTCTTCATAAAGGAAGCTTAAGAGGGTCCCTTTCCTTCAACCCCCAGGCCCCACCGAGGCTTAATCCGGCGCTGGTGTCAACAAATTTTCCCAAACAGGATTTACCAGAACCTGGGCCTTCCACTTTATTAGGTAATTATCTCAATTTCATTTTTGGACTTATCTAATTTTCTTTTGTTTTCTTTTTCTTTCATCTAATATATCACATTATAAAGTTTTATACTTACTTACTTTCTATGATACCTACACAGATTATTGTCTTTATAAAAAAATACTTCTATTTCAAAACAATTTAACTGACTTGCAACTTTTTTCCGTTTCAAATATTATTCAGTTTTATAACTTAATGAATAAAAATTAATCAAAATCACGTGAAGATAAATATTCCAATTTTTTA
>NW_019417219.1:32382-45806 GCF_000390285.2 Anoplophora glabripennis
GTGTTTTTTGCAATTTATGTACAGGATGTTTCGTAAAACTTACACAGGTGGACTAGATTTTTCCTTATTCATTTTTTGAATTTTTTCTTTAAATCTTTTGAAGAAAAGCCGCTTTTTTAAAAATCCATATACTAGATGTTCTATAGAATTAAGGGCAGTTTTGTTTCTTTTCACTTTTAGCTTTGACTCTATTTACTACAGTCTTTTAATGAAAATTTGTATATTTATCAAGCAGATGTCTTAATTTATTTTTTTACCATTTCTGCCTTACCTACGTAGTCTTTGGATGAAAAATTTTATATTTACTAACCAGATGCTTTTTTTGGAAGTTTGGAAGAAACTTTTCTTATTCTTTTCTCGAGCGGGGCCTACTCTTTTTTGAAAAAATTCTCATCATACTTTTATATATAGGGTGTTTAAAAATCAAAGTACAGGGTATTTTAAAAAATGTTATATCTACTAACCCGCGAGAAAAGCACCGCGGAGCGGTGTTCGGGCCGCGCGCAGCGCGGCTCGAGGGCCGAAGGCCCGAGAGAAAGGTCAAACTCCGCGTCAGCGGAGTTTGCCTGCCTTTCTAGTTTATCTCTTAAACGACACTGATGCATTCCTCCAATTGACTAATTCAGGAGTATCTAAAAAGCAGAACAGAACAAGAACACTTCAGGAGTAATTGGATGATAATTGGAAAATAGTAATAACAACTTATAATAATAATTAGTTTTACAGGTTAGGTTAATCTGATACCTATATCAAGATTTCACAAGCTCTCTTAAACTACTGTTACGGTAGTAATTCCAATTTCCAATAATCAATAATGCTTATGTTGCCAAATATTTTCTGGTAACATTTACAAAAGAACCTTCATAATCACACAGAATACATTTTCTACAAATATTTTTTTAATGACATAACTTTTAGGATTTTAAATTTCAAAGGAAAGTTATAGAATAGATAAAATATATTAATCGTTGTTAAATATATTTATAACATCGCATTTAGCTCCACACATTTTAAAATGTACCAGTTGTCAAAAAACGAAGTCAAGTACATTTCTGAAATATTTTTGTTTCATTTTTGAAAACAAATTATTATATGCCTTAACTGTATTAATAAAGATTTATCCATTTTATATTTTATTTAAAAAACATGCAATTAAAATTTTTTATAATTATTTATTTAGTTTTATAATTATTATAATTGATTCTGTACTGCTGCCATCTATACGCCATACGTTTAATAAAATATCAGTTATCTATAGCCAAATTGGTTTTACCGACAACTTATCTCTGTGTTTTCAAAAACGAACGCGTTATAATTAGGGTTATAACAACATGATAAAGATCAAGTGATTGATTTATTTTTCAATAATTTCAAACAATAGAACAACTAACCCACGCCAATTTCAATGCGTCATATTCGATAATTGCGGGCGTAGAAATAAGTGTTTGTAGAGTTTTATTCCAATCCGTTTTTTTGAAAACGATAAATTTTCCGCAAATACATTTAATTAGGTAAGTCATTTTTTCTCTTTACACTTATGTATAATTCACATATTACTATTACTATTAGATTACTATGCCAGAAAAAGGGAAAAAGCGATTGACCCAACCGAAAGGGGTCAATACAAGAGGCTGGCCCACGAGATCTGTCCCCCAGAATGTAACTGAAAATCCTATTCCTGTACAGTTACCTTCTCTTTCTACTCTCAACGTATCGTCTCCCAAACAATACTAGTGGTTCATAGAGATGTAACTCCAGAGGTTGTAATACAACATACTGTTCAGTTAACACCTACCGTTCAGAACTCAGTTCAGAATATACCTGTAGACTCCTTTAAATTGCTTAACCATTTGTTATATTTATCCAAATTTCTTCTCAAATTACATGATATAAATTTTTTTTTATGTAACATTCCTTATGTGATTTTTTATGTAACAAACTGTGGTTTACTTAATTCTTCCGTAATTTCATATTTTCAATAAAATGCTCCTACAGTTGTTTTATTTTTAATAAAATATTTAATATGTTTCTAAAGTGATAATTTGCTTTCTTTTCTATTCATCCAATCACTTCATACAAACTGTATAAAAATTATGTACTGAATGTACACATTAACACATTAATTAAAAATTCTCATCCATAGTTCAATATTTTTTCTTTTTCAAGACAACTCTTATCCATTATTTTGAATATTTCAATGACATATTCAATGTTCGTAGCGGTTTGGAAAACCGGGAAGTCAGGGAATTCATTATTCTTCACAAAAAAATATGGAATAGTTAGGGAATTGAATTTTAAAAGTATTCATGAAAGCCAGGGAATTCGATGTATGCAACTGGAAATTTTGTGAAAACTGGGTCTGAATTAGAGAAACCTATTTGTGGTTTTGAAACCTTTATAAGAGGTTATTTCCTAACTTCTAACTTTTCTAACCTTTCCTTCTAACCTAAAAGTGACCTGATTTTTTTTTTATAAGTCAGGGAATTCTATATTACTTTTGAACTATGAACCCTGATACTGTATTGGAACTTTTTGTGAATATTTTATACAATTATACAACGTTACTTAATATACTATTAAAAATATATCTACTATATATTGCTGCAATGCTTTGAGGAGATAAATATGCATTTCAATTCTTTGTTACAATTTATCAATTACAGACAAAAAGATGCATATGTAAGAGGCATTCAAATCTAACCTAATTAGATTTCATCCTTTTACTGCACTTTTGTCATATACAAATATTTTATTTAATTATTAATCAAATGTTTTCCAAAAAGTAGTATAGTTTTTTCTAATTTATTTTTTGTCCACAGCAACAACTCTCTATGTAGATATATTTCTTTGCAACAAAGCACTGCAAATTTAAATATATTTACATTTATAATGTTTGGAATAATTTCGGGAAAAGAATTATCATTAGAGTCTATATAGGGTGTTGCAAAATATTGTTCACAAAATTCTACATCCAAAAATACGAAAAAAAAATCCAATGAACGTAGATTCCACAAATGTTTCGTTTCCAGAAAAGAGAATATCACAATAAAATAATAATGTTTTTTATTGATAATTTCTAAATTTTTCATTAAAAACGTTTCAATTTGAGTCAACACGTCTCAGACCCATCAGGGGCGTAGATGTGGGAGAGTACCCATTGATTTTTGACCATAAAGTCTATGACACTGATTTTTCTACTGGTTTTTACTTTATTTTTAGGAACCTCATTTAATTTAAAGCAAAAAAATGCCCTTGCAAATTTTTTATTTAGCGAGTAGCTTTCGAGCTATTGAGGATTTTTAAAAATCATGCTCATCTTTCTATGAACCAGTAACTATTAAAAAAACAAAAAAAAAATAAATGCCCCAAATTTGCCTCTAATGAAAAATTTAGGAATTATCAATATAAAACATATTTTTTTATTTTTTTTACTCCCTATTTCGAAAACGAAGCAGTTGCGGACATACATTAAAAGGATTTTTTATTCGTATTTTTGAATTCTGGAGCAGATTCTATTCTGCTATCCATATCATGCAAAAAAATTAAATTTAAATATAGAAAAATTTCTAACTTAAACAATTTCTACCAAAAGAATTTTGAATGAGAAAGTAGATTACCCTCACATAAAATTTCATGGATTTGCAAAAGGTCTAAGGAATACTAATGGAACAAATACTGTAAATTTAAATGGAAGAAAATATAACTGACAATTTTCAAAAAACGAATTTCGATTTGTAAAATTATAGTTTGGAATGTAAACTACCTCACATAAAATTTGATATAATTTCGTGAAATCTCTGAGGGTTGTAATAAACAAAAAGCTATAATTTAATATATAGAAAACTTTCTAGCATCTAAAACAACTTTCGGGATAAGAATTATCATTGGGGTCTACAGAATGGGCCATCAGTAAAGCGGTCAGCCTCGGTAGCTAAAGACCAAACGGCAAATATTATAAAAACCTGTTTAGGTGGATAAATGTAGATTGATTACAGCTACATTTTAAAAATGTTTTGAAATATACAAGGTATCCAGAAAAAGCGTACCATATCAAAGTTATGTATTTTTAAATGGAACACCCTGTATTTTACTACATTTTTGAAAGCACCGTAAAAGAGCAGGTGAACTTTATTAAAGGTTCTGCATAGCCTAGGACTTATTGTTTGTACGATATTTCAATTTTAGTGAAAATACAGGCTTAGCGCAGAAATTTAAAATTGGCAATAAAAAATAATTTTAAGGAAGCATCTTTGGAGAGTGCATTTTAGATCCTTGAAGTTATAAATTATTATATTTGTCGTCACTTAGTATTATACGGATGTTCAAAAAACTGCTTGATACATCTTTCAACTTTAAGCAGCAATCACTTGGTGATTTTAAATGGGACGCCCAGTATATTTTTACTTTGGAAGTTAGAAAATTTAAAACTCTTTCAAACTATGTCTACCGGTATTGGAGATATTTATGCCATTTGGCTTTTTTATAGAATTTTTTTTTGTAAGATGTATCAACATGTCTTTATTGAAGTCTTTACTGAATTGGGAAAGCGTTAATCATAACAATATTCAAAAAAGCTTTCTAATAAAGAATATTATTTTATAAGCAGAATAATTATAAAAAGTTATTAATTTTGTATAAATATGTTTGTTGTAATTAATTAGGAACATGAAAAATATTTATTAAAGGAAATTTTAGTTTTAAAAGAAACAAAGAAAAATTTTAATTGATGATCGAATTAATAACCATTCTTTTGAATAGAGCATATTATTCTATCTTCAAATGATATCCTCACATTCGTTAGAATATCTGGTGATTGTAGTAGTAGGTGGAACACTGTGTACAAAATTTTTTATATAGCCCGAAACAAAAAAGTCCATTACGGTAAGGTTTGGATATCTAAGTGGCCACTAACATGCACCATTCTTACTTATCCATTTATTACTAAATTTTCGATTTAAATAATTTTACACTGAATATGAAAAATTTGAAGGTGCACCATTTTTCTCATTATACTTAAAGAAAGATCAAGAAGAACCCAACCCAATCCAATAAAGAACTCGATGAAGACACGTGGATACATTTTACAAAAAAAATCGATAAAAAATGAAACGACACAAATAGAACTAGGGGACAAAGGGAACCTATACACAGTTTGAAAGAGTTTAAAAATTCATAATTTCCAAATTAAAATATACTGGGTGTCCCATTTAAAATAACCAAGTTATTGCTGTTTAAAGTTGAAAGAAATATTTAGCAGTTTTTTGAACATCCTGTACAATACTAAGTGACGGTAAAGTATAATAATTTATTAACTTCAAGGATCTAAAATACACTCTCCAAAGTTACTTCCTTAAAATTATTTTTTTATTGCTAATATTTAATTTCTACGCAAATCCTACTTTTTCAATAAAATTGAAATATCTCACAAACAATAAGTCGTAGGTATGCAAACCCTTTAATAAAGTTCACCTATATTTCTACGGTGCTTTCAATAATGCAGTAAAATACATAACTTTGATATAGTACGCTTTTCCTAGACACCATGTATATTCCAAAATATTTTTAAAATGTAGCCGTAATCAACCTACACGTATCCACCTAAACGGGTTTCTATAAGATTTGCCGTTTGGTCCCTAGCGACTGAGGTGTTACTGGTGGCCCACTCTGTATATATACGAAGAGACCAAAAATTAAATTTAAATTTAAAAAAATTCAAATTTTTATACAATTTTCAAGAATAGTATGGGATGGAAACTACCTTCACATAAAATTTCATACATTTTCAAAAAATCGTATGCAATCCATGTCGAACCAAAAAAAATAATTTATATGTACACATATAGACAAATTTTTAACTTTTAGACAACTTCTACCAAAAGAATTTTGCTATGGGGAAGTAGATTACCCTCACGTAAAATTTCATGGATTTGTAAAAGGGTTATGGAACACTATAAAGACAAAAACTGTAGATTTAAATGGGAAAAATACTGATAATTTTCAAAAAAATTTAAAAATTTTTAAAGTGTAACTATAATCAACCTACCTACCTAAAATTATAATATGGGATGTAAACTACCTTCACATAAAATTTCATACATTTTCAAAAAATCATATGAAAAATCCATGCCAAGCAAAAAAAATTAATTTATATGTAGAAAAATTTCTAACTTTTAGACAATTTCTACCAAAAGAATTTTGAATAAGGGAAGTATATTACCCTCACGTATAATTTCATGGATTTGAAAAAGGTCTATGGAATACTAAAAAGGCAAAAACTGTAAATTTAAATGGAAAATAACTAACTTTCAAATGATATCCAAAAAACAATTTTACATTTGTAAAATTATAGTTGGGGATGTCAGCTACCCTCACATAAATTTTATGCAAATAAAAAAATTCCTAGATTCCATATCAAACAAAAAACTATTTGCTATAAAGTTAAGTAAAATTTTTGGAGCTGGGGCACTACATTTTCACGGATTTCATTGAATATCTCAAAAATAAGACCAAATATAAAAAAAACGGGACAAAAAAGCTTCAAAATTTATAAGACAAACTTATCTACTTTCCTTTTGGTATAAACATATACCGCATTATAAAGTTTTATACTTATTTTCTATGATAGCTACACAGATTAGTCTTTTTCAAAAGATACTTCTATTTCAAAACAATTTAACTAACTTGCAACTTTTCTCCACTAAGTACAAATATTATTCAATTTTATAACTTGACGAATAAAAAATAATTCTTTTACACCAATAGCGTTTACCGTAAGAAATAAAAATACCGATATATGTTCTGCTTCACTGTTTGCTTCAGTAATACTGAAATCAGTATTAACATTGGCCGCCCAGTACTATATAAAACAATATACATTAAAAATATACATAGGTACTTAACATTTTATTTGTGTTATGGTTGCAAAATGCATACAAAATATTTATAAAATGACTATAGATAATAATCGTTCTATTGAAAAAACCTCTCAAAAAACAAAGGATTCAAAACCTTTNATAGGTACTTAACATTTTATTTGTGTTATGGTTGCAAAATGCATACAAAATATTTATAAAATGACTATAGATAATAATCGTTCTATTGAAAAAACCTCTCAAAAAACAAAGGATTCAAAACCTTTGAATCAATCATCCCTTATACTGTTTAATCATTTCTTATATTTATCCAAATTTTTACTACCTCCTCTCAAGTTACATGAAATATCAAAACATTTTTATTTCAAATATTTTTCTGTAATTTTTAATGTAACATACTGTGATTTACTTAATTTTTCCTTAATTTCATATTTTTCACAAAATGCTCCTATACCTTTTTAATTTTAATAAAACATCTAATATGTTTTTATAGCAATAATTTGCTTTCTTTTCATTCATCCAATCATTTCATACAAATTGCATAAAAATTATATACATTCAATTAAAAATTCTTATTCATAGTTCGATAGTACGTTCCTTCAATGAAGATAAATATTTACATTTTGCATTTCTTAAAAAGTTACAATTATATAATACTTTTATTTTTTGACTTTTTAAAGACAATTTTATTCTTCATTTTCAATATTTATACATAATCAACCTACACTTACCCACTTAAATAGGTTTCTATAAGATTTGCCGTTTGGTTCCTAGCGACCGAGGCGTTACTGGTGGCCCACCAACTATTTTCCATTGGTAAAATTATAATATGGTATGTAAACTACCTTCACATAAAATTTCATACATTTTCAATAAATCATATGAAAAATCCATGTCAAGCAAAAATAAAATTAATTTATATATAGAAAAATTTCTAACTTTTAGACAATTTCTACCAAAAGAATTTTAGGAAGGGAAGTAGATTACCCTCACGTAAAATTTCATGGATTTGAAAAAGGTCAATGGAATACTGAAAAGGCAAAAACTGTAAATTTAAATGGAAAAAACTAACTTTCAAATAATTTCCAAAAAACAATTTTATATTTGTAAAATTATAGTTTTGGATGTCAGCTACCCTCACATAAATTTTCATGCAAATAAAAAATCCCTAGATTCCATATCAAACAAAAAAACTATTTGCTATAAAGTAAAATTTTTGGAGCTGGGGCACTACATTGTCACGGATTTCATTGAATATCTCAAAAATAAGACCAAATATAAAAAAAAACGGGACAAAACAGTTTCAAAATTTACAAGACAAACTTATCTACTTTCCCTTTTGGTATATGTTTATACATTATAAAGTTTTATGCTTATTTTCTATGATAGCTACACAGATTAGTCTTTTTCAAAAGATACTTCTATTTCAAAACAATTTAACTAACTTGCAACTTTTCTCCACTAAGTACAAATATTATTCAATTTTATAACTTAACGAATAAAAAATAATTCTTTTACACCAATAGCGTTTACCGTAAGAAATAAAAATACCGATATATTTTCTGCTCCACTGTTTGCTTCTTATACTGAAATCAGTATTAACATTGGCCGCCCAGTACTATATAAAACAATATACATTAAAAATATACATAGGTACTTAACATTTTATTTGTGTTATGGTTGCAAAATGCATACAAAATATTTATAAAATGACTATAGATAATAATCGTTCTATTGAAAAAACCTCTCAAAAAACAAAGGATTCAAAACCTTTGAAACAATCATCCCTTATACTGTTTAATCATTTCTTATATTTATCCAAATTTTTACTACCTCCTCTCAAGTTACATGAGATATCAAAACATTTTTATTTCAATTTTTTTCTGTAATTTTTAATGTAACAAACTGTGATTTACTTAATTTTTCCTTAATTTCATATTTTTCACAAAATGCTCCTATAGCTTTTTAATTTTAATAAAACATCTAATATGTTTTTATAGCAATAATTTGCTTTCTTTTCATTCATCCAATCATTTCATACAAACTGCATAAAAATTATATACATTCAATTAAAAATTCTTATTCATAGTTCGATAGTACGTTCCTTCAATGAAGATAAATATTTACATTTTGCATTTCTTAAAAAGTTACAATTATATAATACTTTTATTTTTTTACTTTTTAAAGACAATTTTATCCTTCATTTTGAATATTTATACATAATCAACCTACACTTACCTACCTAAATAGGTTTCTATAAGATTTGCCGTTTGGTCCCTAGCGATCGAGGCGTTATTGGTGGCCCACCAACTATTTTCCATTGGTAAAATTATAGTATGGGATGTAAACTACCCTCACATAAAATTTCATACATTTTCAAAAAATCGTATGAAATCCATGTCGAGCAAAAAAAAATTAATTTATATATAGGAAAATTTTTAACTTTTAGACAATTTCTACTGAAAGAATTTTGAATGGGAAAGTAGATTACCCTCATATTTAGGGACACTGTATAGAAAATTTTCTGACTCAGACAATTTCTACCACAAGAATTTTGAATGGGGAAATAAATTAGCCTCACGTAAAATTTCATGGATTTGCAAAAAGTCTATGGAATACTAAAAGATAATTTTCAAAAAACGACTTTTACATTTGTAAAATTATAATTTGGAATGTAAACTACCCTCACTTAAAATTTCATACACTTTCAAAGAATTCTTAAGGTTCATAGCAAACAAAAAAACAAATTTAAATATAGAAAAATATGTAGCTTTTAGACAACTTTGGCAAAAGTTTCATAAATTTGCAAAACTTCTATGATTTAATAAGGAAACAGAAAATGTAGAATTTAAATGGAAAAAAATTAGTGAAACAATTTTTAAAATACTACTTTCCATTGGCAAAATTATTGTTTGGGATATAGGCTACTTACATAAAATTTTATGCACTTTCAGAGAATCCCTAGAGGTCAGTATCAAACAAAAAGCTATAATTTTTTCACAAGTTTCGGGAAATAATTATGAATGAAGAAGTAGCGTAGCCTTATGTAAAATTTTATGAATTTACAAAAGGTCTGTGGAATATTAAAGGAATAAATACTGTAAATTTAAATGGAAAAAAATTAAACAGACAATTTTCAAGAAATAATTTTCCATTTTTAAAATTATGTCACCTACCCGCACATAAATTTTCATGCAAATAAAAAAATCCCTGGATTCCATATTAAACAAAAAAACTATACATTTAAATAAATAGACATTTCCTGTTTTTACAGGACTTTCGAGAAAAAAAATGTGTATAATGAAGTAAAGTACCCTCACGTAAAGTTCCATATATATATATATATATANGGGAGTTATGGGTTGATTTCCTTCATTTTTAAAAGTCGAGTAAAAAATTTTTTTTTCCGATTTTCTGTCTTTATTAAGCTTTCCGAATACGTGGTTAAAATTAATGACATTATGACTGAATCACCCTGTATATAGGAAAATTTTTAACTTTTAGACAATTTCTACTGAAAGAATTTTGAATGGGGAAATAAATTAGCCTCACATAAAATTTCATGGATTTGCAAAAAATGTCTATGTAATACTAAAAGATAATTTTCAAAAAACGACTTTTACATTTGTAAAATTATAATTTGGGATGTAAACTACCCTCACTTAAAATTTCATGCACTTTCAAAGAATTCTTAAGGTTCATAGCAAACAAAAAAACAAATTTAAATATAGAAAAATATGTAGCTTTTAGACAACTTTGGCGAAAGTTTTATAAATTTGCAAAACTTCTATGATTTAATAAGGAAGCAGAAAATGTAGAATTTAAATGTAAAAGAATTAGTGAAACAATTTTTAAAATACTACTTTCCATTGGCAAAATTATTGTTTGGGATATGGACTACTTAATAAAATTTTATGCACTTTCAGAGAATCCCTAGAGGTCAGTATCAAACAAAAAGCTATAATTTTTTCACAAGTTTCGGGAAATAATTATGAATGAGTATAGAGTAGCCTTATGTAAAATTTTATGAATTTACAAAAGGTCTGTGCAATATTAAAAGGATAAATACTGTAAATTTAAATGGAAAAAAATATAACACAATTTTCAAGAAATAATTTTCCATTTTTAAAATTATGTCACCTACCCTCACATAAATTTTCATGCAAATAAAAAAATCCCTGGATTCCATATTAAACAAAAAAACTAAACATTTAAATATATACACATTTCCTGATTTTACAGGACTTTCGAGAAAAAATTTATGTATAATGAAGTAAACTACTCTCACGTAAAGTTCCATATATATATTGAAGGACCAAAAACTGTAAATTTAAATGTAAAACATTTTCTAACTTTGTCACTATTTTCAGAAAACGATTTTCAATTGATAAAATTATAGTTTAAAGTAGGCTATCTTCACATATAATTTTGTGCACTTTCAGAGGATCCCCAGATCAAAATTTTCCAACCCCATTATACAGGATGATTCAGGTTTCAATCTGGATAACTTCAGAAATTGATAGAACAAGTTAGAATAATGTTCATTCATGATATAAACTTTTTCTTAAATCACATCGTTTCAGAGATTAGAGGGCTTTGAAGTAGGATATTTTTTCCCATTTCTTAACACTAAAAATACTTTTGAAATAATAATTTTAACGATGATTTTCACAAACATCAGTTTGTTTCTCATGGGTTGCTATAATTGCTATAAAGTTAAATAAAATTTTATCTCAAAAATATGACCAAATATTAAAAAAAAACGGTACAAAAAAATTTAAAAATTGACAAGACAAAAGTGGTATGCAGCTGTTTTATTAAAATTTATTTTTTTGAAGTTTTGAAATAATGTATGGAAGGAATAACACCAAATTCATTTCTAAGAGGAGTAGGTGGTTCAAACAAAAAAACTATATCAACGCTCTCTATCTCTGAAACGATGCGATTTAAGAAAACAAGTTCATATTATGAATAAACATTATTTTAACCTGTTCTATCGATTAAATCTGAACCACCCTATATAATTCTACTAAATAAAAATTATTATTATTCCTTTAAAATAATACAATTAGAATTTTTTTCGCTTATATATCTGACTATTCTTGATTCCATCAAATCTAAAGAATCCTCTTTAATTGAATGCAATATTATTAAACAGCTCATCATACTAAATAAAATTTATTTCTCAAAAATTTTTAATCGTTATATCTTTTTCACTTTGAAACCTATATACCTCCTTGCGAATTTTTCAAATATTATCCAATAATACCTTACATTTTTGTAAACAATTCTAATGATTTTTTTATTTCATATACAAATTTATCAATCTATAATTAGACTATTACGAGGTATTATCACTAAAAATTACAACAGACATTTGAAATATATTTTTATTTGATATATAATTTCATTTAATAATTTTCCAATAAATTTTAATGTTATAAATCAGAAACATTATATTTAAACTATAATCAAAATTAACAATTTTTTAGCACCTACCCGTCTGTTAAAACGGAAGTTTTCGAGTGATTCTGAGGATGAACCACCTCAAATCGTCACTGTGGAAGTTATGATTCACCACGGTGCCAATACTCATATTGAACAAAATATCCCAGGACCTTCATCACCTGTTGCAGCTTCTACACATTCTAATAACACTCCTGTACCAATTTTAGCCCCACCAATGCCACAAGATGTTATAGAAATTGGTTAGTCTTTTCATAAATTTATATAAGTATCATTATTATTATTACCAATAAATATCATAGCATAATTTAAATAACCATCAGACACTTGCCTTTATAAATCATTATTTTTTTTTAATATTTTCTTTCCAGATGTAGAGAACATAGGTGATGAGATAATTCCTGAATTATCTCCATCTTTATTAGATGACCTCCAAAATGAATTTGCTGATTTACCATTTAACAATCGGAGACAAACAGCAAATCAAATGGATGCCGCCATAGCTGATATTCCTACGAGAGAAGACATTCAACAAGATATAGAACGTCTACGGAATATCGAAAATCGCTTACCGACATACCTTCTGGCTAGCGAAAGAATTGTACTAGGCGGAACTTACAATTTAGGTCCACTCGATCAAATGTGTATTCATTGTTCTGCTTTTTATTTTCATGTAGAACGCCTAAGTCGTGGACACTATACAAAATGCTGCCGACAAGGTAATGTAGTTTTAGAAAATTTACCACCTATGCCTGATGTTTTAGAAGCTCTGTTTCAAGGCTTACATCCTTTGTCTGCCCATTTCAGAAGGTATATATTATTATATAATTATAGTTTTCAGTTTGTTTCTTTAGAGGCAAACCTACGAGACTTTCCCGCAAGGGGGCCATATGTCTTTTCTGTCAGAGGAAAAGTATATCACCACATTTCCAATGTAAATGTTAATGAGCCGTTGCAACGCTACGGACCTATTTATTTTCTAGATCCAGACGATGCCGTCGATGCCCGAGCACAAAACAATAATCAAGTCTTAGACAGACGATTAATTGTTCTTTTGGAACAATTGCTAAGAGATATAAATCCCTA
>NW_019417219.1:46521-72093 GCF_000390285.2 Anoplophora glabripennis
GAGTTCTGCTTTGATGACATGGATCCAACAGTGGCCATAAGTAGGGCCATTTTAGTTCCAACAAATAATATTAGCCATTCCATTAATAAAAAAGTTTTGCAAAAATTAGAGGGCCCGAGCAAAACTTACTGTAGCGCTGACTGTGTGGATACAACGGATGACCCGGCAGCCGAAGTGGCAAATTACACTGTCGAATTTCTAAATTCATTAACTCCCAGTGGACTTCCGCCACACAAATTGGTCTTAAAAGAAGGCGCCGTAATAATGCTTTTACGCAATTTAAACCTAAAAAAAGGTTTGTGCAATGGTACTAGATTAATTGTTCGTTTATTGGGAAACCAGTACATAGACGCTGAAAAAACCGACAGTAGTGGCAGACCTACTGGAGAACGAGTTTTTATTCCCCGTATAGACCTCAAAACAGGAGGTGACACGTTACCATTTAAATTAAAAAGAAGGCAATTTCCCGTTCAGTTAGCTTATACCATGACGATTCATAAATCGCAGGGACAGACCTTCAACCGAGTGGGTATCTATCTGGAGGAACCCGTATTTACTCACGGACAACTCTATGTAGCTTTTTCGAGAGCTAAAAACATAGAAGACGTTAAAATTTATATGTTACAACGTCCAGAACAAGGTAAGCTTTTACCAAACGCTGAAAACATATACACACGAAACGTCGTGTACAGAGAAGTACTATAATATGTTTTATTGTACACCCCATCCATGAGATTTGAGAGAAACTTTTCATAAAGGTCAGTAACTGAACTTTTTCCATATTTGATACTCTCTCTAATACTCCAAATATGTTTTCAGTATTCCAGCCTTTTCCATATGACAGTTTGGTATATTATCATTACAAAACACTAACTATGTGTAACATTTTTGCAAATATGTCAATATAATATCTCATTTTTAGTAGACAAACTTTTCCGATTATAATTATTCTGTTACAAGAATTAATTACTTTCCCTATATTCCTATAGATTATGTGAGCACAGGCTAATTTTGCATCGTGCAATCAGTTGCTTTAAATCGAATAAAACAACATGTTTTAATCTTAGAATTGGGAAAATGGTTTGCTATTTATAGCAAACGTATAATCGGAAATAAGAAATATTTATATTTCAATAAACAATATTGGCATATTAAACTGCATCTTACAATACCATAATGTCTTTTCTTCTCATTTTCATATCTGAGAATTTTTTCTGTCGCATGGAAACAGGCAATACTTCCTTCTAATTTTTTATTTGGCACTTGGTATCAAATATGAGGCAAATATTATACCATTTTAAATACGAATGCCCTTATATGCTTTCGAGCAATTCTTAATATACCGTGCCGTATGTAGAAGGATATATTATTCCAAATTTAATTTCAAAAGATATTTCCAGTTACATTTCATCTTACTTTAAAATCAATAATTTAATATTTTTGTTATTTTTTTCCAACACTAATTCTAATCATGTATTAAAACCTTAATATTCAATGTTATACTCATTTAGAGAAATAATAACAATGTATTATATTAAATTATACAAATATCACATTTTCGAAATGGCTACTTTTATCATTTTTTTATACTCTCTATTGACTCGAAAAATCCGATGCTTCCTTCGTAATATAATTAATTGGCGGTTTTATCAGATATGGAGCAAATACTATGCCACCATTTTAGGCAAAACTGTCTCCAAACGCCTCGAGCAATTTCTGATTAATATACCTTGCCTTTTTTTACAAGGATAGATTTTTCGGAATTTCCTTTCAGTGAGATATAATTTAATATAATAACTTACCTCGCCTCAAAATCATTAATTTAATATTTAACGTTGTTATTGTTTGTAAATTCGAATTATGTATTAAAAACTTTTATAATGTGTAAAAACTTTTTCTCCAAAAATTATTCAACTAAATTTTCTATCCAAATTTTTAACAACTTTTATGATATAAAATATATTTTTTTTCCGACACTAAATCTAAAATCATGTATTAAAACCTTAATAATTTATTTTCAATGTTAGTCTCATATAGAAATAATAACAATATATTTTATTAAATTATGCAAATATCACATTTTCGAAATTGTTACTTTTATCATTTTTTTATACTCTCTATTAATTCGAAAAATCCGATGCTTCCTTCGTAACATAACTGGCGGTTTTATCAGATATGGAGCAAATACTATGCCACCACTTTAGGCAAAACTGTCTCCAAATGCCTCGAGCAATTTCTGATTTATATACCTACTTTGCCTTTTTTTACGAGGATAGATTTTTCGGAATTTCGTTTCAGTGAGACATAATTTAATATAATAACTTACCTCGCCTCAAAATCATTAATTTAATATTTAATGTTGTTATTATTTTTTATCCCATCATCAAATTCAAAATCATTTATAACATGTAAAAACTTTTCCATTTTTCTCCTTCAAAAATTATTCAAGTAAATTTTCTATCCCAATATTTAACAGCTTTTGTGATATAAAATATATAATATAAACTCTCTGATATTTTCAATCTGTCAACAATTAATTATATATAGAGAAATATTCCAGTAGATAAAAATTACAGAATGTATTTAAAATATCAGTCCATATTATAAATATGATTTATTATTCTTTTAATATATTTATATAATTTATTTTTTAGACAAAAAACCTTAAATTTGTCATTCTGTGTCTATTTATAATATTTCGCACATTTCACATATTATATATTTTATAGTATCTATAGTAATACTTTTTTTTCAAATTTGTACAAACACATTGTAATTACTTTATTACTATTTACTACTTAATACCAATCTAATAATTTAACCACCATTATCTACTCCCAGACCTCTTGGATACACAGGACTATAAGAATTGCAGTCTTCTTTCACAATTTTGATAATATCGTAAGTTACTGCATTCACATTTTATTATATTTAGGTCTGGTATTTTGAGTCTCAATTAAAGCTGGATTAACTAATCATCATTGTGATTATACTTTATAAAATAAATCGGTATATGTACATTCTAATCACCTGATCAGTTAATCAAATTTTCACCGAGACTCAAAGTACTGGGCCTTGCACTAATATTAACCAAAACACAAAATTATTATTAAAAAATATTTAATTAATCTTTTTTTTTTATTTAATTTAATATCAATATTAATAACAATCTTGAACATTAAATTGTAATAATTGTTTAATATACTAAAAAAATAACAAAATCAACTTAAAATTTATAGGTATCTTTTACCTTTACAATGGTCACATTTTTTAAAAACTTTTAATTTTCTTTCAGGCCACATATAAAAATCTACAAAGCATTCTTACATCTAACACCACCACAAATATTTAAAATTGAAATTACACATCGTCTGCAAACTAAAACACATCGGATAAGAAACTACAACATCTACAGTTTTAGAAGAAATTAAAATCTGGCCTATATACAAAAATATACTGATATTGACCATACTTCAAGAAAAAAGAATTTTACTAATATCCGTAACACATCAATGAAGATATAAACTATTTTTACCATAACATATCGGAACATATCGGAAAAACAGTGAACTCCAATGCTTCGATGTAAAGATACATCCCACATACATACGGAGAAATCGCAGAAACAAGAATTCATAGTACAAGGTTAAAATAACAAACATGTCTCTTTAATAATAAAATAATTTACAATTACAAAATACAGATCAGATACAAGACTGGTTAAAATTTTACAAATAAATAATGAAAATATAAAATATAATAANCAAACATGTCTCTTTAATAATAAAATAATTTACAATTACAAAATACAGATCAGATACAAGACTGGTTAAAATTTTATAAATAAATAATGAAAATATAAAAGAATGAAAAAATATAATAAACAAATCTTTTCACAGATCAGTTGCAACAAAACCTTAGTGGAAATATCGCTGAATATATCGTCAATGAAGAAGAACAAAACTAAAGGGATTGATACCACCAGTTACAAAAACCAATAGGGAACATCTCCAAAGACCACCATTGTTTGAAGAGCGATTCCCTTCATAACGATATTCAATCAACAACAAGAACAGAAACAGACATCCCGATAAGCCTACAATTATCATATCAAGTCCACCCCACAGAGCCTAACCCAACAACAAGGGCAAGTTAAAGGTTCTTAGCTATGACTAAAGAAGTGCAATGTAAATCTGTAAGTGGTACTAACTAAATACATAACCCAAATCATACAGCTTGAAAAACTAAGGTACAAATTAAAAATATATTTTTATTACAAATTTAAACATTTATATGAAAAAAACATTAATTGTCAATATTTCAATCATTTCAACCATTCATTTTCATCTACATTTATTGTTTTAACTTTAAAGCCTGTTATCTAAAGATCAATTTATCTATACTATAAATTCTAAATCTAAAAAATTACATTTGTAACACATATTACATACATATTTTCTGTAAAGTATTTCATTCCTTTATATTTCTGTCCAAATATTAATTATTTTTACTATAATTTTTTTTCCTATTCACTTAAATATTTTGTCATGTAAAATTTTTGTTTTAAAATACATTATTCTTTACACAGTTCAGTCACAAGAAAACTTTGGCAAACATACCACTGAACAATCCATCAATGAAGAACGAATCATTTGAAAAAATTGGATACTATCAGTTACAAAACCAACAACAGGAACCAAAAATGACCATCATGGTAAAACTAGAGTTTTAATAAGCCCATCCCCACAGAGCCTAGCCTAAAAATAACAAAGGCAGGTCAAAGATTCCTAGCTATGGCTAAGGAAGTGCATTGTAAGTCTGTAACTGATGGCAACAAAATACATAAATTACAACATAACGACCCAAAAAAACATGGTACTTTAATCTTAACACCAAAAATATTGTTTTTCAAAAATAGCAATATATTCAAACAAATATATTTATTTATTTTTATATCAAATTTTATAAATTGAAGACTGAAAACCATTAAGTTTTAAATTTTTATTTATTTTTTTTTTTTTTCACCTAAAAAATCACCGAGTCCTTAAAGATATTATATAAAAATTGCTATTTTATAAAATTCCATTCAAACAAAACAAATATGTACATTCATTACATTATATATCCTTCACTTTCATATAGTTAAAATTTTAAAACAATGAATTTCGTCACTAAATTAACAAGCTTAACCTTTTATTACAAACATTTAAAATACTTTTCCACATTCCATTTTCTGATGCAAAACTTAAAAGTTTTCAGACCTCTAATTCTATAAAACTTTCTCCATTTAATTTTATACAATTGCAACTAAGGTTTTAAAGCTTAAACATGTAACAATTTATCAATAAACTATATACTCTCAACTAATTTTTATTCATATGAAATAATAAAATTTTTAATAGGATTACAATTACTAATACCATTATTTTAACTAGAAAATATTTAGCTAACAATCATTCTTACAATTCTACATTTCAAATAAAATTCATTAAAAATTATAGCAATACTCAAAAGAAATCTAAAGATTTTTCAAAGAAAAAAATTGTAACTTAAAACACTTATTTCAACCTTCTCCAAGGAGCAGAAATTTTCAAAAAATTATTAATCAGTTCTACGTGTACAGCAAAAAATAATTTAATAAAAATTAGTTTTCAATTTATGACTGTTATTCCATATTTTTTTCATAACTTTAAAAGCCTGTATCTCTCAAGACGTGATCATTCTACTGAGATCACTCTTTTACAAAACATATTCTTTTTAACTATATCCACAGAACACAGGATATTCTAAATAAATACGAAATATTCTTTTTATAAAATATTCGAATATAATATTCCATGCATATTATTCGGGAACAATTAAGCCTGACACCAATTTCCTTTTTTAATATCCATTTTACAAAATATCCTAGGAATATTCTACATAGGTAGGTGCATTATGAATATTCAAGATAAACGTAATTAATATAATAAGTTACATGTTTAACATTTATGGAAATTTCATTATTAAAAAATCAACATTTATTGAACTTAACATTTCATTTTCAGTTGGTAGGTACATACAAAGAAATTTATTCCATCGTAAAATAAAAATGAACTTTCTTTTCGTTATCAAATTATGTTATGTTATTACTACAGACTCAATGTATGATGATCATTGCTACCCTAATATGGTCACAAATTAAACCATCAATATATATTAAAATCTGATAGCTCCGTCTGCGTCGCACGATCGGCCCGAAAAAGCGCCGACTTATTGCCACATAGGCTTTTCGGGGGAGCCGCGCGGCGGNTGTAGAACGCCTAAGTCGTGGACACTATACAAAATGCTGCCGACAAGGTAATGTAGTTTTAGAAAATTTACCACCTATGCCTGATGTTTTAGAAGCTCTGTTTCAAGGCTTACATCCTTTGTCTGCCCATTTCAGAAGGTATATTTTATTATATAATTATAGTTTTCAGTTTGTATCTTTAGAGGCAAACCTACGAGACCTACCCGCAAGGGGTCCATATGTCTTTTCTGTCAGAGGAAAAGTATATCACCACATTTCCAATGTAAATGTTAATGAGCCGTTGCAACGCTACGGACCTATTTATTTTCTAGATCCAGACGATGCTGTCAATGCCCGAGCACAAAACAATAATCAAGTCTTAGATAGACGATTAATTGTTCTTTTGGAACAATTGCTAAGAGATATAAATCCCTACGCTAGGGCATATATGCATCTACGAGAACGTTACAATTTAGAACGGCAAACCATTGACAGACTTCGAGCAGAAGCCGTTCGTGATAACGTAGAACCTCCCCCTTTACAAATGCCAAATATAACATTAGAATTATTAAATGTTCGTGGAATAAATAGAAGGCAATATGACTTGCCTAGAGTGGAAGAAGTTGCAGCTGTGTACAATTTAATGCCAGACGCTCCAGCAACTCCTAATATGCGTATTTATGTACGCGACGAACCCACTAGATTCCAAAATGTCTCAGAGGAAAGTGAGCATAATGATCCGTTAGTATTTCCTCTACTGTTCCCTCAAGGAGAGCCGGGATGGTACATAGGAATGCCTCACAGAAATGGTAATCGCAATATAACATTATGCGAATATTATGCCTATCGTTTTGGAATTAGAAATAACGATACCAGACTTAAATATGGAGGCAGACTAACACAACAATTTGCTGTCACTGCGTATATCAAAATCGAAAATAATCGTCTCAAATATATATTACGCAACCAAGAGAGGTTAAGAGTGACAGAATATGTTGGGTTGGCCGATTACCTACATCGTAGAGTCCAAGAAGGCAATGAGAATGACGAGGCCGCAACATTGGGTAGAATGGTCATTTTACCATCAACTTTTATAGGCTCGCCGAGATACCAACAGCAACTTTTTCAGGACGCAATGGCAGTTGTTGGACGCTTCGGTATACCCAGCCTTTTCATTACGATGACAACCAATGCACGATGGCCAGAAATAGTGGATAATATTCCCGCAGGTTATACTGCGAGTGACCACCCATCTCTCATGGATAGAGTATTCCAGTGCAAATTAAATGAAATGATAGATGACGTGCTGAAAAAGCACATTTTTGGGGTACACGTAGCTAACCTCTACGTTATAGAATTCCAAAAAAGAGGGTTACCCCATTGTCATAATCTGCTTATTCTAAGAGACGGAGATAAATTAACAGACCCTCGCAGAATTGATGCATTCATTAGTGCAGAAATACCAGATCCGCAATTAGAACCGGAACTGTATGAAATTGTAACCTCTTTCATGGTACACGGCCCTTGCGGAGAATTGAACCCAGACTCCGTTTGTATGGTGAATGGCCAATGTTCTAAAAAGTATCCTAAAGAATTTAGTGAACTTACAGTAATATCAGAAAAAGGGCAAGTCTCTTATAAAAGACCAAACAATGGCAGAACTTTGACGATTAGAGCTAATAACAGAAACTGTATTTTAGACAATCGTTGGATAGTTCCTTACAATCCCTATATCCTATTAAAGTATAAATGCCATATTAATATAGAGGCTTGCGCTACTACCCAATGCGTTAAATACTTATATAAATACCTATTTAAAGGTGTAGATCTGGCATTAGTTCGCATTAACGTAGAAAATCAAGCGAATTATAATGAGGTAGAAAACTACTTGAACGCACGGTATATGACTCCTCCGGAGGCCTGTTGGCATATCAATCAATTTGAAACCCATAAAAATACCCACACCGTTTATCGGCTTTGCGTTCATCTACCTACCAGGCAAATGGTTCGTTTCCAACCTGGATTCGAAATACAAGCATTAGAAAATAATGAAATTACCCAACTAACGGCATGGTTTCTGTTAAATCAGAATGACCCCGACGCCCGACAATATCTGTACACCGACATTCCATATCATTACGTATGGAATAGTAGAACTAAACGGTGGACCCGTCGCCAAAGGGGTGCTAACAAAATTGTAACACGAATGTACTCTGTGAGTATACGTAATCAGGAATTATATTACTTACGTTTGTTACTTTTACATGTTCCTGGAGCAATCTCCTACGAAGAGTTACGTACACTAAACGGGGTCATTTACGACACCTTTAAAGAAGCCTGCCAGCACAGAAATTTATTGGCAGATGACGTTGAGTGGAAACGAACTCTGAGAGAAGCTTGCTCTAGAGATATGCCATATCAATTGAGAAGCATGTTCGCTTTCATATTAGTTTTTTGTGAAGTTTCAGATGCTCCGGCGCTTTGGGACGAATTCCGAGATTATTTCATGGAAGATTTCAGGCGCCACGGCCTTTCTGAGGAACGGGCTCTGCAACAAACACTTCAATGTATTCAAACCACACTGCTGCTAAACGGCACTAGATTAGCATCATACGGTTTACCAGAACCTGCAGAAATGGTAATACGTTTTGATCCTATAAATATAGAAACCGAAAGAGTACAAGGTCAGGAAATGTACGAAAACCTCAATCATGAACAAAGAACCATTTGTAATGCAGTAATGAATGCTGTTCATGATGACAACGATCCCAATCGTCTTTTCTTGGTAAATGCCGCGGCAGGATCCGGCAAATCATACCTGTTTCAAACCTTGATCTCAAAGCTACGAGGTGAAGAATTACCCGTATTAGTAGCCTGTCCGACCGGAATAGCTGCTTCAATTCTAAAAGGTGGTCGGACGATTCATTCAGTATTTAAATTACCTTTTGATATTAACGAAACGACGACTACCGGAATCTCCCCTACTACAAGTGAAGGTCGTTACATAGCCTCATGTAAACTCTTAATAATTGACGAAGTCTCCATGGTGACAAATCTTATTTTTAACATAATCGAAAGGGCACTACGAGACATCTGCAGCGATAACAGACCCTTCGGCAATAAAGTGACATTATTAGGCGGAGATTTCCGACAAACCCTACCGGTAGTCGTTGGCGGAAATAGATGTACAATAGTAAACGCCTGTATAAAAAGTAGCCGACACTGGCCTCTATTTACAAATTACGACTTGCAAACAAACGTAAGGGCTATTCAGAATCACGAGTTTGCTACATGGCTCCTGAATTTAGGTAACGGAACTTTACAGCCTCTACGACGAACAATATATGGTAATATTGTACAAATACCCACAAACTGTTACGTTACCAGTGTCCCAGATCTTATCGAGTTCTGCTTTGATGACATGGATCCAACAGTGGCCATAAGTAGGGCTATTTTAGTTCCAACAAATAATATTAGCCATTCCATTAATAAAAAAGTTTTGCAAAAATTAGAGGGCCTGAGCAAAACTTACTGTAGCGCTGACTGTGTGGATACAACGGATGACCCGGCAGCCGAAGTGGCAAATTACACTGTCGAATTTCTAAATTCATTAACTCCCAGTGGACTTCCGCCACACAAATTGGTCTTAAAAGAAGGCGCCGTAATAATGCTTTTACGCAATTTAAACCTAAAAAAAGGTTTGTGCAATGGTACTAGATTAATTGTTCGTTTATTGGGAAACCAGTACATAGACGCTGAAAAAACCGACAGTAGTGGCAGACCTACTGGAGAACGAGTTTTTATTCCCCGTATAGACCTCAAAACAGGAGGTGACACGTTACCATTTAAATTAAAAAGAAGGCAATTTCCCGTTCAGTTAGCTTATACCATGACGATTCATAAATCGCAGGGACAGACCTTCAACCGAGTGGGTATCTATCTGGAGGAACCCGTATTTACTCACGGACAACTCTATGTAGCTTTTTCGAGAGCTAAAAACATAGAAGACGTTAAAATTTATATGTTACAACGTCCAGAACAAGGTAAGCTTTTACCAAACGCTGAAAACATATACACACGAAACGTCGTGTACAGAGAAGTACTATAATATGTTTTATTGTACACCTCATCCATGAGGTTTGAGAGAAACTTTTCATGAAGGTCAGTAACTGGACTTTTTCCTTATTTGATACTCTCTGATCTAATACTCCAAATATGTTTTCAGTATTACAGCCTTTTCCATTTGACAGTTTGGTATATTATCATTACAAAACACTAACTATGTGTAACATTTTTGCAAATATATCAATATAATATCTCATTTTTAGTAGACAAACTTTTCCGATTATAATTAGTTATTCTATAACAAGAATTAATTACTTTCCCTATATTTCCATAGATCATGTAAGCACAGGCTAATTTGGCATCGTGCAATCGGTTGCTTTAAATCGAATAAAACAACATGTTTTGATCTTAGAATTGGGAAAATGGTTTGCTATTTATAGCAAACGTATAATCGGAAATAAGAAATATTTATATTTCAATAAATAATATTGGCATATTAAACTGCATCTTACAGTACCATAATGTCTTTTCTTCTCATTTTCATATCTGAGAATTTTTTCTGTCGCATGGAAACAGGCAATACTTCCTTCTAATTTTTTATTTGGCACTTGGTATCAAATATGAGGCAAATACTATACCATTTTAAATACGAATGCCCTTATATGCTTTCGAGCAATTCTTAATATACCGTGCCGTATGTAGAAGGATATATTATTCCAAATTTAATTTCAAAAGATATTTCCAGTTACATTTCATCTTACTTTAAAATCAATAATTTAATATTTTTGTTATTTTTTTCCAACACTAATTCTAATCATGTATTAAAACCTTAATATTCAATGTTATACTCATTTACAGAAATAATAACAATGTATTATATTAAATTATACAAATATCACATTTTCAAAATGGCTACTTTTATCATTTTTTTATACTCTCTATTGACTCGAAAAATCCGATGCTTCCTTCGTAATATAATTAATTGGCGGTTTTATCAGATATGGAGCAAATACTATGCCACCATTTTAGGCAAAACTGTCTCCAAACGCCTCGAGCAATTTCTGATTAATATACCTTGCCTTTTTTTACAAGGATAGATTTTTCGGAATTTCCTTTCAGTGAGATATAATTTAATATAATAACTTACCTCGCCTCAAAATCATTAATTTAATATTTAACGTTGTTATTGTTTGTAAATTCGAATTATGTATTAAAAACTTTTATAATGTGTAAAAACTTTTTCTCCAAAAATTATTCAACTAAATTTTCTATCCAAATTTTTAACAACTTTTATGATATAAAATATATTTTTTTTCCGACACTAAATCTAAAATCATGTATTAAAACCTTAATAACTTATTTTCAATGTTAGTCTCATATAGAAATAATAACAATATATTTTATTAAATTATGCAAATATAACATTTTCGAAATTGTTAGTTTTATCATTTTTTTATACCTATTGATTCGAAAAAATCCGATGCTTCCTTCGTAATATAATTAATTGGCGGTTTTATCAGATATGGAGCAAATACTATGCCACCATTTTAGGCAAAACTGTCTCCAAATGCCTCGAGCAATTTCTGATTTATATACCTACTTTGCCTTTTTTTACGAGGATAGATTTTTCGGAATTTCGTTTCAGTGAGACATAATTTAATATAATAACTTACCTCGCCTCAAAATCATTAATTTAATATTTAATATTGTTATTATTTTTTATCCCATCATCAAATTCAAAATCATTTATAACATGTAAAAACTTTTCCATTTTTCTCCTTCAAAAATTATTCAAGTAAATTTTCTATCCCAATATTTAACAGCTTTTGTGATATAAAATATATAATATAAACTCTCTGATATTTTCAATCTGTCAACAATTAATTATATATAGAGAAATATTCCAGTAGATAAAAATTACATAATGTATTTAAAATATCAGTCCATATTATAAATATGATTTATTATTCTTTTAATATATTTATATAATTTATTTTTTAGACAAAAAACCTTAAATTTGTCATTCTGTGTCTATTTATAATATTTCGCACATTTCACATATTATATATTTTATAGTATCTATACTAATACTTTTTTTTCAAATTTGTACAAACACATTGTAATTACTTTATTACTATTTACTACTTAATACCAATCTAATAATTTAACCACCATTATCTACTCCCAGACCTCTTGGATGCACAGGACTATAAGAATTGCAGTCTTCTTTCACAATTTTGATAATATCGTAAGTTACTGCATTCACATTTTATTATATTTAGGTCTGGTATTTTGAATCTCAATTAAAGCTGGATTAACTAATCATCATTGTGATTATACTTTATAAAATAAATCGGTATATGTACATTCTAATCACCTGATCAGTTAATCATATTTTCACCGAGACTCAAAGTACTGGGCCTTGCACTAATATTAACCAAAACACAAAATTATTATTAAAAAATATTTAATCTTTTTTTAATTTAATTTAATATCAATATTAATGACAATCTTGAACATTAAATTGTAATAATTGTTTAATATACTAAAAAAAATAACAAATTCAACTTAAAATTTATAGGTATCTTTTACCTTTACAATGGTCTCATTTTTTTTTAAACCTTTTTAATTTTCTTTCAGGCCACATATAAAAATCTACAAAGCATTCTTACATCTAACACCACCACAAATATTTAAAATTGAAATTACACATCGTCTGCAAACTAAAACACATTGGATAAGAAATTACAACATCTACAGTTTTAGAAGAAATTAAAATCTGACCTATATGCAAAAATATACTGATATAGACCATACCTCAAGAAAAAAGAATTTTACTAATATCCGTAACACATCAATGAAGATATAAACTACTTTTACCATAACATATCGGAAAAACAGTGAACTCCAATGCTTCGATGTAAATATACATCCTACATACATATGGAGAAATCGCAGAAACAAGAATTCATAGTACAAGGTTAAAATAACAAACATGTCTCTTTAATAATAAAATAATTTACAATTACAAAATACAGATTAGATACAAGACTGGTTAAAATTTTATAAATAAGTAATGAAAATATAGAAGAATGAAAAAATATAATAAACAAATCTTTTCACAGATCAGTTGCAACAAAACCTTAGTGGAAATATCGCTGAATATACCGTCAATGAAGAAGAACAAAACTAAAGGGATTAATACCACCAGTTACAAAAACCAATAGGGAACATCTCCAAAGACCACCATTGTTTGAAGTGCGATTCCCTTCATAACGATCTTCAATCAACAACAAGAACAGAAACAGACATCCCAATAAGCCTACAATTATCATATCAAGTCCACCCCACAGAGCCTAACCCAACAACAAGGGCAAGTTAAAGGTTCTTAGCTATGACTAAAGAAGTGCAATGTAAATCTGTAAGTGGTACTAACTAAATACATAACCCAAATCATACAGCTTGAAAAACTAAGGTACAAATTAAAAATATATTTTTATTACAAATTTAAACATTTATATGAAAAAAACATTAATTGTCAATATTTCAATCATTCATTTTCATCTACATTTATTGTTTTAACTTTAAAGCCTGTTATCTAAAGATCAATTTATCTATACTATAAATTCTAAATCTAAAAAATTACATTTATAACACATATTACATACATATTTTCTGTAAAGTATTTAATTCCTTTATATTTCTGTCCAAATATTAATTATTTTTACTATAATTTTTTTTCCTTTTCACTTAAATATTTTGTCATGTAAAATTTTTGTTTTAAAATACATTATTCTTTACACAGTTCAGTCACACTGAACAATCCATCAATGAAGAACGAATCATTTGAAAAAATTGGATACTACCAGTTACAAAACCAACAACAGGAACAAAAAATGACCATCATGGTAAAACTAGAGTTTTAATAACAAGCCCACCCCCACAGAGCCTAGCCTAAAAATAACAAAGGCAGGTCAAAGATTCCTAGCTATGGCTAAGGAAGTGCATTGTAAGTCTGTAACTGATGGCAATAAAATACATAAATTACAACATAACAGCCCAAAAAACCATGGTACTTTAATCAACACTAAAAATATTGTTTTTCAAAAATAGCAATATATTCAAACAAATATTTATTTATTTTTATACCAAATTTTATAAATTGAAGACTGAAAACCAGTAAGTTTTAAATTTTTATTTTATTATTTTTTTATTTTTTTCACCTAAAAAATTATATTCCGCACTTTTTTATAAAATATAAAAACTTAATTTTACGTTTATTTTCTCTTAAATTAAAACATAAATTTCTCACAAAGTCCTTAAAGATGTTATATAAAAATTGATATTTTATAAAATCCCATTCAAACTAGACAAATGTACATTCATTACATTATATATCCTTCATTTTCATACAGTTAAAATTTAAAACAATGACTTTCGTCACTAAATTGACACGCTTAACCTTTTGTTACAAACATTTAAAATACTTTTCGTCACAATTCCATTTTATAATACAAAACTTAAAAGTTTTCAGACCTCAAATTCTATAAAACTTTCTCCATTTAATTTTATATAATTGCAACTAAGTTTTTAAACCTTAAACATATAAAAATTTATCAATAAACTATATACTCNCGTCACAATTCCATTTTATAATACAAAACTTAAAAGTTTTCAGACCTCAAAAATTCTATAAAACTTTCTCCATTTAATTTTATATAATTGCAACTAAGTTTTTAAACCTTAAACATATAAAAATTTATCAATAAACTATATACTCTCAACTGATTTTGATTCATATGAAATAATAAAATTTTTAATAGGATTACAATTAGCTAACAATCATTCTTACAATTCTACATTTCAAATAAAATTCATTAAAAATTATAGCCATACTCAAAAAAAATTCTAAAGATTTTTCAAAGAAAAAAATTAACTTAAAACACTTATTTCAACCTTTCCAAGGAGCAGAAATTTTCAAAAAATTATTAATCAGTTCTACGTGTACAGCAAAAAATAATTTAATAAACTTTTTTTAGTTTTCAATTTATAACTGTTATTCCATATTTTCTTCATAACTTTAAAAGCCTGTATCTCTCAAGACGTCTCAGATCATTCTACTGAGATCACTCTTATACAAAACATATTCTTTTTAACTATATCCACAGAACAAGATATTCTAAATAAATACGAAATATTCTTTTTATAGAATATTCCAATATAATATTCCAAGTACATCCCATGCATATTATTCGGGAACAATTAAGCCTGACGCCAATTTCCTTTTTGAATATCCATTTTACAAAATATCATAGGAATATTCTACATAGGTAGGTACATTATGAATATTCAAGATAAACGTAATTAATATAATAAGTTACATGTTTAACATGTATGGAAATTTCATTATTAAAAAATCAACATTTATTGAGCTTAACATTTCATTTTCAGTTAGTAGGTACATACAAAGAAATTTATTCCATCGTAAAATAAAAATGAAGTTTCTTTTCGTTATCAAATTATGTTATGTTATTACTACAGACTCAATGTATGATGATCATTGCTACCCTATTATGGTCACAAATTAAACCATACCTATTAAATAACGAACTATACCATTACTTAGAACTTAGAAGAAACATTTTATTCATAATTTCAATTTTAGTAATTTTTTTTCCATCAAGTTGGCAATATGTTGTGATGTAGTTGTTGATATTGGTACTGCACTTTTCTGATGAAAATGTCATTTTGTCAATGTGAATTTTTTTAGATTGAAATGAAAATTGAAAAAAGTATTAAAAAAAGTAAACAAAGTGTTTTATATTATATTGGATATAATGAAGTAATTTTGAGATTAAAGATAGGTTCAGCAAGTTCTGTGTGTGAATAGTTTTTACCATACTTAGGCCATGGCTAATTTATTATATTTTATTAGATGAATAAAAAATGAGTGTTATGTGTTATACGTGCATACAAATAACAAGGAAGGATGTGTCTGGTGTCTGACTGGTCATTTTCAATTCATCTGTATTTATTTGCTACAATTTATGACACCAATCATAACCGTACTAATGTCAATTCTGAAAACTTCATCAGTGACAATTGGTAAACTGAATTAACAAATGTATATTATTCCAAGATCTAATTAAAAATTCAATATTTAGATGCTGTGTAGAAAATTCAATAAGAAGACTAATTCTGAAGAAATAGAGCAAGCTCTAAAAATGGTTAGTTAAAGCCAATAAAAGAGAGGCAAAAAACGAAACCAATGAAGGAAAAAATGACGTTATTATCTAATATATGTTTTAATATGTACCTTTATAACATAATATAAATATATTTATTTCTTTACTTATTCAAGAGTGAAAACTTTTTTTGTGACGTCAGAGTTTCACACACACCGAAATGGGCAAATGTATAGATCTAACCAAGGCATATATAATAAATATGTCATCTTTCTTAGACTATTTGGTTTAATTGGAAGTGCTTAAAACTTTTTAAATTCAATACACTACATTTTTCTAGAACACTGATATATAAACATAATGTTTCAGGAGGATATGTCAATATTTTAAGTACGTATTCAGGAACCCAAAATAAACATAAAAGTTCCTATATAAATAAGTCCTATTCTCAGCCGTTACATAACGGGGGTTAAACAATATTCAATTTAAAATTTTTATTAAATTATAACAGGTACGCTAAATAAACAACACTTCAAAGGTAAGTTGTTTCGTTACCAAAATATATACTCTTTTTTGATACTATATAAATTTTTAATAAAATATTTCTATACTAACAAAAAAAACTTTCAGATCGATTCAATTTGAAAATATAAAGTTTTAAAATACAGGTTACCAATCCTAAGAAATCAAAAAATGACACGGATAACATTCTTTTTTGATAAAATTAAATTTTCTGTGATATAATACCAACATTCTACTTTTCAAACTTTTACAATACTGTAAATTTAAAAAATATATAACGATTGTTTATATCTACATATATAACTTTTTTAAAATTAGTATACAAACTATAATTTAATTTTTTCACAAATTTCTATTGAAAACCGTATTTTCTTCATAAAAGTCCTTTTTGGTAAAGCTCAAAATCATCCTTTAAAACATAATATCAATGCAACTCTTTATTATCAAAATATGATCGCATTAATTTTTAACATCTACCAATACATATCACTAACATTTTATAACTAATAAATACCAATAAATTAAATATTTTGACACCATATTAATATTTTCCAATTTTTCAAGCCATATATTGTAATTTGTTTTGTACAAATTTTCTCACCTACTATATTTAATGACAATTAAAGCTAACTATTACAATAAAATCTACATTTTTAAACTATATTTATTAATCCATTTTTTTCATCCGAGATGTAATTATAATCTCAACTAACCACACTATATATCCATATAACCATTTAACTTAATCTATTACCTATACTATATCAATTTTACATAAAATTATTCAATTAACAATTTTTTTTTTGTAAATAATCTTAAATAAATATTCCATATGCACTATTTCACACATTTTATCACTATTTAATTAGAGGTTAGGTTGTAAATTTTTATTATTTCTTCTTCAATACTTTTCACATTTTTCCATGAATAAATATACATTCGTGTATTCATATACTATAAATTTTCAAATTACAATATCTATTCATATTTAAAAATTCAATTAATTAGATTAATATTTAATCTTTGATATAATAGAGCCATCTTTCGTAAATTTTATCAATTAACAATTAAAAAACTGTATTATCAACCAAAAATAAAAACAAAATTCTTTTTAAATTTAAATATATATTGTTCACTTTATTTATTATATTTCAGTTTCCATTCTTGATTACATACAAAAAATATTATACTAAATTTAATATGAAACATTTCAATAACTTTCAAATACATAATTACAATTCATGGTATTTCGATCAACTCTTCGTTGTAAAACAAATGAAATAATTTCTAGAAACTGGTAAATAATTGACATTTATAATAAAAAATGGATGAAATGGAGTCAATACAAGTAAGTACATTTATATATATAATTTACATTTTACATATCCTATAATATACCTTTTATGAATTTGCAGGAGATGCAGATCAACAGTGATCATGATGTGCAATCTAATAATGTACCACAACCTCCTGTAAGTCTGATTCATTTAAATATTACTAACTTCTTAATAATACTTTTAAAAACGTATCCATTTTGTTTATATAAAAAACGAGTAAAATGTCTACATTAATCAATAAAATATGTGCAAATATTAAAAAATATATATATACTAATAGGAATTATCCAAAATACAAATACGTTAAGCACTATATTTCCATATAAACAATCTACAAGTATACGCTTATATCATTCCCATTATTTTTTTTATTCCATTTTGTATAAGCGAAATCGATAATCAAACACCAATCGATTCCATCTCATTATTCTTTTATACAAGATATTTCTAGCTTTTAAACTATATACAATTTACAAAAAAATTAATTCATGACTAAATTAATTCGGTAAATGACATATAGATGACGCCACTAACGACAAATCCATAATATTTTTTAAAAATATATTACTTTCAAATAATTCATGTCAAAATTTCATGATCTAACATTTAATTCACAAATTACAATAATTTCAATATATTAATGACACTACTATTCTAACTTTGAAGACAATAGAAAAATCTCAGTTTCGTGTACTAATAAAACATTACTTTTTAATGAACAAAACGAAATAATGACTTAACAACTGTTACTCGAACAAANTATATATAATTTACATTTTACATATCCTATAATATACCTTTTATGAATTTGCAGGAGATGCAGATCAACAGTGATCATGATGTGCAATCTAATAATGTACCACAACCTCCTGTAAGTCTGATTCATTTAAATATTACTAACTTCTTAATAATACTTTTAAAAACGTATCCATTTTGTTTATATAAAAAACGAGTAAAATGTCTACATTAATCAATAAAATATGTGCAAATATTAAAAAATATATATATACTAATAGGAATTATCCAAAATACAAATACGTTAAGCACTATATTTCCATATAAACAATCTACAAGTATACGCTTATATCATTCCCATTATTTTTTTTATTCCATTTTGTATAAGCGAAATCGATAATCAAACACCAATCGATTCCATCTCATTATTCTTTTATACAAGATATTTCTAGCTTTTAAACTATATACAATTTACAAAAAAATTTATTCATGACTAAATTAATTCGGTAAATGACATATAGATGACGCCACTAACGACAAATCCATAATATTTTTTAAAAATATATTACTTTCAAATAATTCATGTCAAAATTTCATGATCTAACATTTAATTCACAAATTACAATAATTTCAATATATTAATGACACTACTATTCTAACTTTGAAGACAATAGAAAAATCTCAGTTTCGTGTACTAATAAAACATTACTTTTTAATGAACAAAACGAAATAATGACTTAACAACTGTTACTCGAACAAATAATAGAAAATTAAAACATACTTACAAATACCAACAAAACTGTTTCATTGTACAAACTGGACAGTTATTCCAGAAAACATAATAAGAGTCCACAAAATAATTTTGACCAATCATAAATTCAAATTACATGAAACAATAACTAACACCTTAAAAATATCAAAAATCAATATAGGTATTCACCATTTTGCATGAATTTTTGTCCATAAGATAGCTACATAAATATTTATCCACGTGAGTTCTATTTGAAGTATAATAAAATATATATCTACTCAAAACATACAAAACAATTCAATTTTAATTCACCAAACTTATATGAAAAATTAAACCTTTCACTTATATTACTATTTTCCTTTTCAGACTCCAAATGAAAACGAAAAACAAGCAGTAAGTCGTCATATTTCATAATTATATTTTATATTTAATGTTCAATTTCTTATAATAATACAACTATTTTTTTTATAAAATACCCAATAATTCAATAACTAAAATATTAAAAAATATATATTAAATATTAAAAATACTTTCATATACAGAATTTTTAACATTAAAACACTTAAAAAACTATCATAATTTAAATTATTAAAATTTTAGCCATTATAGTTGCAGTTTCAAATATAAATATTTTATTTTAAAAGAATTAATTTAAAAAATACTTTATTTTTAATAATTTTAATTAAACTTTTTGAAAATAACCAATAATCATACATAAAATAAATACAATATTATCCCCTTATTTAACAACTAACAAATTTATTCCACTACATAAAATTACAAAGCTACATACAACATGATAATTTCCCACAATGTTCATAATTTATAATTAACTTTTTTTTTGACAAATTATACAATACATATACGTATTTCAAAGCAACACTTGATTTTCCTCAAATACTTTATTTAAACTATAATATTACGAAATATTTGTAATTATTAATATATCTACTTAATACTTAATTATTAAACTTAAACTTAATTATTAATATACTGCTTAATATACAATATCATTATTATAAACATCTTTAAAAAATATATATTTTTTAAAACAAAAAATTAAAATAAATATTAATATATGTACTTAATATTACATCAAAAATGTTGTATATAAAGACATCTTTTACAATTTTCTCAAGAATAATATAAAATTTAATATCACACTATTTTTTATACAAAATAAAATAACCCTACCATTTTTCTTAAATATACCAACATTTTAAATACAAGTTTTGTAAATAATTGTAAATGTTTCTGTACTATATAAAAATATTACAATAATGTTCTTCAATGCTGCTAATCAATACATATTTTTCTAGGCTAATGCAGAACCTGCAAAAGAAAAAAAACATTTCAAAGTAAGTTTATTATTATATTATATCTTATTTACTAATATAGGTACATATAATAACATAATTGTTTTATAAATATAAATTAGGTATAAAAAAAATTCTATACTTCAAATTTTCCACAAAACAAATTAGATACCTACACAAATTTATATCACACCATTAAACAAGTAATATTTATGATAATTATATCATAATTTGACAAAATTAACTCTTAAATTATTTTTCACAAAATCGACTATAATAAATTAACAATCTACAATCAGCAATTTTAAAAATACAAATAAAAAATTTAGTAAATCATTTACTATGCATTAGCAAAAATACTAAAAAATATCTTAAAATAACTAAAACTTCATTGAGCAATATAAATTTTTAATTCTTTAAAAAATAGTACCTATTTATACTTACCTCATCAGTACGTCATTATCAAAATTTGACCATGCATTACTATTCTTATATACTTATATGTATGTGTGTGTATATATATATAAATACTAATAATTATTTTTATTTTATTTTATATATTTCATTACTTTAATATAAAACCTAAAAAATGTATTTTTTTTTCAGAACAATAAAAACAGATATTTTAAACAAAAAAACAGAAACAATAACCAGTAAGTAATTTTTAATGTATATTTAAATAAAAACAAATACATCTATTATAATAATTAAATCCATACATTATTTTAAAAAATAGTTCACATTTTATTCAACTCAAATTCATAAAACATAAATTAACAACTTTAACTAAACACATAAAGATTAAATAATAAATTTCTATTCACTTATATAAACCAAATTTCAAAACTTCTACATATTTTAAAAACTCAGTTATACATTTAATTTACAAATATATTTAAAAAATATCCTATTAACAATATTACATCAATTTACACTATTGTTCTATATGAATTCAATATATACATTTACAATTATAATTTTTTAAAATTTCAACATTATGCATCTATAATCCAATTTTTTTCAATATAGACATACTTAAATTATACTCTCTGTATATATAATAAATCATTAAGAAAATGTAATTAAAATTTAATAAATTTTCAAAATATTATCATTGCTCAAATACTCAAAAAATATGTATCAATTTATTTTCTTCAATATTTCCCAATACACGTACAAAACCAAAAATTTTTTTTTAATTTTTTATTTATAACCATAATTATTAAATTCATTTTTCACATTTTCCATGTAGGTATACATTTTTTAATATTCAACAAAATTATTTACAAACATAGATAACATTTTACTTTTCATGAAATTCATAAAACAAATATAAGTACATAATTCTATGTATATTTTTTTAATCATACACCCATTTTAAATGATGCATAACTTTATAGAATAACCTCTACAACAAAAGTTATAATGTTTTAACAAAAATATCCCATAATGACTTTATTTTGATCCAGAAGTCAAAGTTAAGGGTCATTTCAAATAGAAACCCCATTTACTTCATCCAGAAGTAAAAAGAAGAGAAAATTCCACATTCAAAGATGTATATATGATCTTAAATCAAATTGACGTTTATCAACCTTCATAAAATGTAAACAATTCCATCAAAAAGATTATTGAACTTTAAGAACCTCTAAGGGTCATTCCGACTCAAAATCCAATATACACTCTAAACGTACTTTTATGCCCTTTCCATTTGTAGATAAAACAAATAAAGTTTGCACATTTAATATTCTGAAATTGACTTCCGAATAATCCTTAAGGTCAAAACTAAGATCAGTATTGTATGATCCCCTTAAAACCTTACAACTTTTGTTCTAGAAATTTTTCAGTTAAAGAATCATCTTGCAAAATATAGGTATTTATAATTTATTTTCTTACAGGAACCGCAATGGAAATATTTTATTTGCCATCGCCAAGTCTAACCAGACTATAGCGGTGGCAAACTTAAAGATACTTGAAATTATAAACAAAAAAAATAAATAAATAAATGTTATCGTTAATCGTGTTTTCTATATATTTTTTTATAAAGTAAAAAAATAAGATTTTTTATCAATAAATAATTACTGTTTGAACCAGTTTTTTCTTATTTCTACATTTACCGTACATGTATGTATATTATATAATTATATTGAATATCCCTCCTTAATGAATACAATTAAATAATTTAACTTAAATATAAACAAAACAATTCCAAATAAATCTATCAATTATAATAATAATTAAAAAAGCAGGCATTAAATTATTAAACCATTCTATACAAAACTGCTCCAGGTATATGATAATATCAAAACTAACAGTAAAAAAAAACCTAGCAATTTTTTTACCAATTGCAATTTTAAATACAAAATACCTAATTTGTCGCTACCCTTCACTATAATACAGAGGATTAAAAATTAATTCTAAATATTCAGTTTTAAAATACAATGTATATAATAAATTTAAAAAAAATCCTTTACCTTTAAATATCATATAATTAAAACACATTTGGGATAATTAAAATAATTGAAGAAAAAAAATTAATACGTACATAATTTTATGAAAGTGGGTACTATGAAACTATCATGAAAACGCTTCTAATAAATTTTTCTCACAAAATATATAATATTATGGGTTACACAGTATTTGATCAACAAGCAGATAATCTTTTTTAAGTCCCATTTAAGAATCTATATTTTTTTATGTTACGGCAAAATCCAAATATTTACTTTCAACCAGAGTTTTAGTTAAAACATTACATTTGCTTATGGTGTACCCAATAAGTAAATTTCTTCTAAATATAATCCATAAAATAATTAAATTATGGCTAAAAAATAAACAAAATATACTATTTTATAATAAAGAAAAGTGTTTAAACAAGCACAATTATGTGTCTTAGAGTAAACTAATCAGGTACCATTGTTTCATTCTTCGTATACTCAGGAATGTTAGATATACATATATTATTCCAATTATTCTTTGGAGATTATTTCCATTGTGTTTCATTCAAAACTGTAATATAAAATATTAACGCTACAGCTTTTACATTATAATATTACCTACCCTAAATAAAACTGTTATATTATAAAAAAATTTCAAATAAAACAAAGATATTTCAACAACATTTTTCTAATATTGTAACAATTCTACCGAAAATAATATCTCAATCTACTTATTTAGGTTCAAACTACAATTATCCATCAGGTTTATTGAGGTTATGTTCTATGATTTGTCGATATTGCAAGCACTGATGTTGGCGAGACGAAACATAAAAGTCATCGATTTAAATTTTGATTTTTGTATAAACATAAAAATATAGTAAAAATATATAGAACATATAGATTTCAACTATTCTTATAGTCTAATTGTCAGCTTAATTACCAAATTTAAACCGAAAATAACATGACGCATGGATGTATGTAATGCCTTTCAATTTTGGAAAACGTTTTCTTTTCGGAATTGATCTCAAAATTTATTTCTAATAAAATCGTCATAAATATGTGTTCATAAATTCACGAATATATTATGACATAACTTTTATTTATTCACATTATTTACGTATCGGTCTTTCAACTACAGAATCAATGATAATTTTAATATACTAGCGATTTCTACTTATGCATTGAATGCGCATTTAGTGTATCTCCATCCTGTATTATCTACAGTGATAATAAAAGACGGAAATATATTCGGTACGTATTTAGTGTGTCAATGGAAATTGCGACAAGCCCTGACTATGCGGAGCGGAGAGATCCTAAATAATTGAAGAATTTGGGGACCGCAGCCTGTTTCTAACCATCTTTAGCATATAAAAATCTGTAATATGAACAGACAGGCATAGACTACGATCTCCAAACACTTCAATCATCTGGATCATAGACAAATAATAAAATAGAAATCATCTTTTGATGATGATGATGATTCAAAATAATCACATTTATCACGAAAAATCCCACAAAACCTCGACAGATTGACACTATCCCAGGAACCCATCTCCTGGAATCGACAAACACGATACCTGGGCGTGACGATGGACCAGCGTCTCACGTGGAAACCGCACATCGTGGAGACGGTGGCGCGAGCGAAGACCACCAGGGCTAGGCTCTATCCCTTACTCAAAGGTGGAAACACCCTCAGTTTAAGGAATAAGCGAACGCTTATCAAGGTGGTACTTCAACCGCAGCTAACCTACGCCTCCACGGCGTGGGGTCACGCGGCAAAAAGCCACTTAAAGTCATTACAGGCTGTGGAAAACATAGCCCTCCGCACGGCCACCGACGCGCCCTGGTACGTAAGAAACACTGACATATTACGAGACTTACAATACACAAACGCTACACAGACAATAAGACAAAACGCGGAGAAACGATTTGACGTAGCCGCTAGACATGACAATCCC
>NW_019417219.1:72112-106471 GCF_000390285.2 Anoplophora glabripennis
TTTAGTTAAAACATTACATTTGCTTATGGTGTACCCAATAAGTAAATTTCTTCTAAATATAATCCATAAAATTATTAAATTATGGCTAAAAAATAAACAAAATATACTATTTTATAATAAAGAAAAGTGTTTAAACAAGCACAATTATGTGTCTTAGAGTAAACTAATCAGGTACCATTGTTTCATTCTTCGTATACTCAGGAATGTTAGATATACATATATTATACCAATTATTCTTTGGAGATTATTTCCATTGTGTTTCATTCAAAACTGTAATATAAAATATTAACGCTACAGCTTTTACATTATAATATTACCTACCCTAAATAAAACTGTTATATTATAAAAAAATTTCAAATAAAACAAAGATATTTCAACAACATTTTTCTAATATTGTAACAATTCTACCGAAAATAATATCTCAATCTACTTATTTAGGTTCAAACTACAATTATCCATCAGGTTTATTGAGGTTATGTTTTATGATTTGTCGATATTGCAAGCACTGATGTTGGCGAGACGAAACATAAGTCATCGATTTAAATTTTGATTTTTGTATAAACATAAAAATATAGTAAAAATATATAGAACATATAGATTTCAACTATTCTTATAGTCTAATTGTCAGCTTAATTACCAAATTTAAACCGAAAATAACATGACGCATGGATGTATGTAATGCCTTTCAATTTTGGAAAACGTTTTCTTTTCGGAATTAATCTCAAAATTTATTTCTAATAACATCGTCATAAATATGTGTTCATAAATTCACGAATATATTATGACATAACTTTTATTTATTCACATTATTTACGTATCGGTCTTCCAACTACAGAATCAATGATAATTTTAATATACTAGCGATTTCTACTTATGCACTGAATGCGCATTCAGTGTATCTCCATCCTGTATTATCTACAGTGATAATAAAAGACGGAAATATACTCGGTGCGTATTTAGTGTGTCAATGGAAATTGCGACAAGCCTTGACTATGCGGAGCGGAGAGATCCAAAATAATTGAAGAATTTGGGGACCGCAGCCTGTTTCTAACACCATCTTTAGCATATAAAAATCTGTAATATGAACAGACAGGCATAGGCTACGATCTCCAAACACTTCAATCATCTGGATTTTTGGAAAACGTTCTGTAGTCTACTTTTGAACCCATAGACAAATAATAAAATAGAAATCATCTTTTGATAACACATTCAAAATAATCACATTTATCACGAAAAATCCCACAAAACCTCGACAGACTGACACTATCCCAGGAACCCATCTCCTGGAATCGACAAACACGATACCTGGGCGTGACGATGGACCAGCGTCTCACGTGGAAACCNTGAATCTTTATACTGGATGTTCCACAAAACTGATCCAATTACCAACAGAACGAAACTTTCCTTAGGTATATTTGTTTCCATTTCTACAGTTTGTACTGAAGTCTGCAATATTTTTATGAAAAATCTTATTCCCTACTAACCACATGTTTTTTGCAATTTATGTACTGAATGTTTTATAAAACTGACACAGGTGGACTAGGTTTTTCTTTTTTCATATAACCAGATGCCTTTTTTGGATACTTGGAAGAAACTTTTCTCATTCTTTTCTCGAGCGGGGCCTACTCTTTTTTGAAAAACATTCTTATCAAACTTTTATATACAGGGTGTTTAAAAACCAAAGTCCAGAGTGTTCCAAAAAATGTTACATCTACTAACCAGCGAGGAAAGTACCGCGGAGCGGTGCTCGGGCCGCGCGCAGCGCGGCCCGAGATAAAGGTCAGACTTCGCGTCAGCGAAGTTCGCCTGCCTTTCTAGTGAAACTATTAAAAATCGTAAAATTCCCTATGATTTTTGTGAAAAGGTCAAAATATCCCCCCCTATTTATGATATGCGGGGGATTCTCTCGAATTTAAAGGTTTTTTTAGATAAAAATTTCTTGGCTGGGAGGAACCATATTGGTTTTGGTTGCACAAGCTATATTTGCTAATTTGGCTAGATGAAATCTGCACAGAAACTTAATTAAAGTGTAAATTGAGAAGATTCCACTTTGCAGCATAGGCTTAATTGAAAAGTTTTATTGTGAAACCAAGATTTCATACTGTCGACTGCGACAGAGAAATTACTCACTTTATTGGCCGTCCAACACCCCTAGGTAAGCCAGTATTTCATTTTGACTTTACGTAGGCTTTGCATAAGTTGGGTTTACAAGTTTGTACTAAGTGCTGTATTTTTATGAGCTTTTTCACCAATGCACTCCCTCCTTTTGATTTTAGCCCAGCTAAGTACTGGTTTAAACCATTTAAAAGTAGTAGCCAAAAGCGTACTCGAAGAAGTACCAGATCTCACTGCGAGTACCTACGAGGTTCCCGAAAAGTGTCCACCGTTTCACCATTGTTCATATCCACCACCCGATCCTGCCGCTACCTACCTCCGGAAGGCAGCCCGCAAGAGGTTATGTTTTAGTTGCTCCTCAGAGCAGAGAGCGACGACAGGCAACGTAGAACCTTTTACTATTTCTTTCTACTCGCTACCTGCTATGAAATTTTCTTGAAATTAGATATATGGGGTTGTCACACTGTCTAGTTCGACTCCTTATCAGCATCAGCATAATAAAACGCTCGGATTGCATTACCTGCAGTTAATTTTAAATCAGTTAATGAGAATATTTATGTCTATATACCTACCATCTACACTTCATTTATCAGGGACTAATACCTTGAGGTGCTTCACACCTAAAATTAACAATAACTATTTTTCTCTAGTTCTAAGGTCAAACTGGTCAATGTATGTACTTACTTTAGCATAACATCTCTTTCTTTTATTTTGTGTAAACCGAGGTGTACCTGGGGGAAACTCTGATTACATAACCAGATATTAATTTGTAGCATATTATATATTTTCTTTTTGGGTACTTCATAAGGTCAGTCATAACCCTATTTTGTTTTGTCACTTGAAACTTGATCATAAAACATAACACAAAACCTACCCATGCAGATTGCACCGAGGGTGCGTTCACGACTAATTGTGCAATCACTTGGGTAATAGGTTTGTTCGTACGAATATTAAGTATTCGTCCTCATAAAACAGTGGAGTCTCTACCGGGGCGATTTCAAAGAGAACATTTTGAAAGGTTAAAAGAAATCTTTTGTAAACTGAACTTTGTCTTGTCTTATTATATACCCATTTATTTATTTATTTTGTTTTTTTTGTTTGTCACCACATTCGAACCCACGAATAATTCTCAAATAACTATAATATTGAAAACTACTCTCTCCCCCGGCAAACGGTGGCAAAACAGCACTCCGCAGATTTACATTTGTGTTTGGCCATAAATTCATTAACTAATTTCAACATAAATACCATATGGTAACATATTATAATTATAATTTAAATATAATAATTATATTAACACCTCTTTGCACCAGGGTAATACGTAATTTATTAGACAAATTTATTTGTTTACCATTGCATACTAATAAAATGTAGAAGAATTGTGGCAATGCCGTTTAATTTTCTGCGTACGTGTTCATTGATAACTTGAACCACCTTCATCGCTTTTAGAAAATAGTATATGGGAGTGTTTAAGGTTGTTCTGTGACGGATTTTTTTTTGTGGTTGCTCTGTGTTTTTAAATAAAACATTTATTGAGATTGTTAAGAAAATGGCACGTCAGTGTCAAGTGTGGAAAATTGAGTTCTTTTCATCCCGAACTGTCTTTTCACAGGTAAGTTTAATCAATCGTGTTAGGTTATGTTTTCGTCTCTTCATTGGCGTGCCCTAAAATGAATTTTATCTATACATAATTGTCGTATTTTATGATAATTCAATTCCTGAGCTGAACATCTACCTCTCTTAAATCAGAGTTTTCAATAACATGTTAACTTTTAATAAAATACAACTTAGGTGATTTTCCATAAAAAAATACATTCGTCAATGTTTAAAATAAATTTTCTTCTATCTAATTTTTACAAAGGTAAATTAATATTTATTATTATTTATATTGCATACTTATTTTAGGATTCCTGTTGACCCCGAAAGAAGAAGATTTGGCTTTCTCTTACTGGTATTAACTGCAATCGTTTGCCAAAACATCCTGAAATATGTTCCAATCATTTTAATTCATCTGATATAATCATGAAGGCAAATGGTCTCTGCTATGTTAAATCAGGAGCTAATCCAGTACCATTTGATTATCTTTCTGAATGTGACGAGTCTATATCAAATAGGTAAGGCGTATTTGAGGACATATCCTCTTATACTTAATAAATAAATGCCACACTCAATTTCAGTTCCTCCGTTTCATTCAATAACCTAGATATATTAAAATAACCTACTACTTGTACATTTTTGGTGTTATATCTCTTTGTTTATTTTTTTCTGCTCTGAAACTACTATTCATGGAAGTCCCCCAAGGAAATCTAGGCAAGAGAATATGTATTTATAGTGGAACCAGCTAAAATATTAATATTGCAGGACTCCAAATATTTCAGTAAGGGATTTTGTAGCTTCACCCAAGAGCACTAATTCTTGTGAGAATGGGTAAGCCTATTGCTTACTTTTTTTATAAAACATCTCCGACATCAAATGAAATTAAAAATATATTATTCGAGGCAATACGAAAATTAGATGCAACAGTCTAAATGTAGTTTCTGATCAAGGTTCCAACTTTTATAAATTAGTAAAACATGATTTAAAGTTAAGTGAGGACAACCCATGCTTCTTCGTTGGTGAGAAAGAGCTAGTTTATATGTTTGATGTGGCCCATCTCTTGAAATCAACTCGAAATAACTTTTTTAATTATAAATTTATAAGAACTGGATCTACAAATAAAAAGTGTGTTGAAGAAATGTTTAACTGTGACCAAACTAAACAATATAAGCTTGCTCCTAAATTAACTGCAGATCACATCTATCCCAATAGTTTTCAAAAAATGAAAGTGAAATTAGCATCACAAGTATTTAGTCACTCCGTAGCTGTCGCAACGTTAACATATATTAACTTTAATGTTTTACAAGAGGAAGCAAAAGATACAGCTAACTTTATACAAAAAATGAATTCCTTTTTTGACATTACATTCAAATACGTTGCAAAATTTCAGAGCGTTCATGGGAACTGAAAAGCAGATATCATTTTTAAATGAAATTGATGATTTGTTCAAACATTTACGAGTTGAGAGCATTGACGGAAAACAAGTAACAAAAAAAAATAAATTTATTTTTGGTTAGAAACTATTAAGTCTGTTCTTACTTAAAAAATTACAGACGAAGGCATTTAAATATTTATTTACAAGAAACCTAAATCAGGACTGTCTCGAAAATTTTTTCGGGCAAATAAGGAATTGTTGCGGAAATGTTAAGGATCCAACACCTATTCAATTTGTAAGGGCATTTAAAAAAATATTTGCTCTAAGACATTTTAAACAAACAGACGGTGCAAATTGTATGGAGGATATAGACGAAGTTTTATTGACCCTTACTCCTGATGTGTTGGACCAGTGTAGCCAAGTAATACCTACACCTGTATCTCCTATTAAAATATTCACCAATGATTATACGGATGATGAACTAACCTGTCACAAACATGTTGAATATCAACTTAAAATGGAATTTTTAACCTTAAAATTTCCATAAGATTACTTTGTTTCCCTATATTTTAGGGTTCGTATTTACTTTTCTTTAAAATTTGCCAATGAAGATATAAGGAAACATAAAATTTATAAAGCTAATACAAATATATCTATTTTGAACCATATGTGATTTATTTTAATTGATTCCGTTACGCAAAATTTAAGGAAATTACTGTTTTAGAAAAACATTTTGTTAAAATGGGGTATTTGCATGATTTTTTCTATACCAGAAATATACAATCTCCGCCGCCGTGAGTGGCGTTGTTATAAAGGTGACCGCGTTATGAAACGGATTAGTTCCGCAGTCAAAGGTTTCGCCGCGAAGTTAACACCATAGTTTTCAGGACCGTATACCGTCACCGTATGTTATTTCACCGGTAGTTTCCGACCTCAAATCAGATACCGGGAGGAGGATTATGAGGGTCGACATTAACCCTTTCAAGCTTCGTGGTGTCACCACATTTTTAAAATATCATAATAATGCGGCGTTGTGGTATTCAAGCGAAACCACAGTTCCGGATAAGCATTGTAGCGTCATCTAATGGAGAAATGATGTACTGAAGGACTTGGCGCGCATGAGACTGATTTGTCGGTTATGTGAATCTGTTGGTGTTGTTGTGGGTGCATGAAATATTTACGGTGTGCATTGTTTATTAAAAATTTGATGAAAATGACTGGTAAGTAATGTTTTCTGTAAATATTGTCCATTATAATTATGTTCTATGTAAAAGTAACCCTCGCTGGTGTGTTTTACATACATTTTTTTACTGAAAATTAGGTGGTGTCAATTGACACCACCAAGCAATAAACATCTTGAAGTTCTGAAAATATATTTTATTGTAGACAACAAATGGAAGTTCTGTGACTTAGAAAACATGCCTTATGAGGATTATATGAGTACATTCTTTGAAAATATACCTTCCGATGGAGAGTCTGTTTGTAGTAATGACGCTGAAGAAGATGTTGCAGATATCTTTCCAGGTCCTACTTTTGAATCAAATAATAATCATGAGGCTACATTGGTAACCTTCCACGATAATGTCGCAGACGCTGAAGACGATACAGCAGACAATAACGGAGAAAATAATTACAGTGATGACGATTTGATTTCTCTTGCAGAATTGGCACGGAAGCTGAACAAAAATAAGTTTGAGTGGAAAAATATTGTATCCAGTTATACGGCACCAAAAAATTTTGATCAAGACAGTGGACCTACTAATATACCTGACGGGGTTGAACTGCCTGTAGAAACTTTTTCCTTATTGTTTCCAAAGACTTTATTTGAGCACATCGCATTCCAAACGAATTTATACGCAACACAATTGAGTGCAAAATCGGGTAAACCATTTACTCCAACTAATAGCCAAGAAATCAAGATATTTTTTGCCATACATATTCTAATGGGAATAAAGCGGTTGCCAAGCTATAGAGATTTTTGGTCAACCAAATTAGAGCTTAGGGATAGTTACATATCAAATTTAATACCTAGAACTAGATTTGACTGGTTACTCGGAAACATACATCTCAATAACAATGCTTTACAACCTAAACATGGAGAACCTAATTATGATAAACTGTATAAAGTTAGACCCTTGTTGACAGTATTATCGAATAATTTTTCAAATTTTTATAAACCATCAAAACATATTTCAGTGGATGAATCTATGATTCATTTCAAGGGTCGGTCTTCATTACGTCAATATATGCCAAACAAGCCCATCAAGCGCGGCTATAAAGTGTGGGTACAGGCTTCTGAGAGCGGCTATATAGATCAGTTTCAAATTTACACAGGCAAAGTTGGCGATAAAACTGAAACAAACTTAGGACCAAGGGTGGTAACAGATTTGACTAGATCACTTGTAAATTGCCAACACTTGGTATATTTTGACAATTATTTCACTTCCTTACCACTTCTAAGGCAGCTAAGGGGTGAAAGAATATATGCCTGTGGTACTATTAGGGCCAAACGTTTGGGAATACCAACTGATCTCAAATCGGATAAAGAAATGACACGAGGGGAAACAGACTGGCGTGTAACTGATGACGGAATTAGCTTCATGAAATGGAAAGATAAAAGAGTAGTTACAATGGCAAGTAATTTTCACAGACCCGACCTTATAGGAACAGTTGAACGCAAGAAGAAGAATGGAGAGAAGGAAACGATCACGTGCCCCGACATTGTAAAAGATTACAATACCAACATGGGGTATGTTGATAAAGCGGATATGCTAAAAACAATATACGAAATTGATCGAAAGAGCAGGAAGTGGTGGCACAGAATACTATGGCATTTTGTCGATCTTGCAATCGTAAATTCATTTATAATCTATAATGCAAGATCAGAAGGAAACAACTTGAATCTAAAGGATTTTCGCATAACTGTTGTAACTGGATTAGTGGGAGCAGCTACTGAAACACCTCGAAAAGGCAGACCAAGCGGACAAATGCCTGTCAGTCAATATAAACCAAACGTTCCTTTAGAAAAAAGATGGGATCAGGCTGCTCACATGCCAATACATTCTAACTCTAGAAGATGCGCACTATGTAGTTCCAGAGCTGAGCAACACCGCACTCGATGGTCCTGCAGTACATGCAATGTCGGCCTGTGCCTAAATGAAAAGAAAAATTGTTTCGAAAGGTATCACCGCAAAAATTATTAAAAATGATGTATGTCCTCTTGAAAATGTAGTTTTTAGTTTGTTTTTGCAATAAAAGTTTTTGTTGTTAGCAGTTACCTTTTATGCTTTGTGGTGTCACTATGACACCACTTGGTAATTCTTCTTTTTAATAAAAAATATATAACCAAATTTGTTCCTCATATTTTACCACCCACTAAAGCCATATTCACAGTTAAAGTGATTTTTTTCCTATTTTAAAAAAATCTGCCTTGAAAGGGTTAAAGATTTAAAACCATATACCTCTTACAGTGCCGAACCCGGAATTCCGACCGCAGCAAGCCGGCAGCCAGGCGAAGCATCCCGAGGTGCACCCATCCCACGGGTGAGAAACCCGACGCTAGACGGGGCCCAAAAAGCTAGAAGATGGAGGGTCATCCAGCAGGCTAGGGCAAGGTTAGGTGCCCAAATGCTAAACCCGGCTGGAACCCGGAAGAGAACCTTGCCAACACGGCCTTCCACTACTCGGGCGATCCGCTCGAAGACGGCACCCGGGATCACGCCGCTACCAAAAGCCCGACGTTCCCCTGCGGTGATCCCTTGTGGCACCACAGCCACACCGCCTTCCAAGTCACCACAACCATCAAGAGCAACGACCACCAGTATACCCTTGGTGATCGAATTGCAAAATTTCCGAACAGTGACGCCTGGGATGAGGCGTTATATCAGGAATTCGCTCCGACCTGCCTCCGTACCGCCTACTGACCGTTGGCGATACTGATTCAAACTAACTGACGCCCGTGCCTTTTGGGCCACCATTCGGCCCTGGCCGACATAACCCGAAAGTTGTTCCGTTTCTTGTTTTTTGTTATTTCTCTTTTCTTTATTAATGTACTATTACCACTGTAGATGTAACCAGAATATAGTTTTAATTTCCATTACAACATATTAAAGGTACAGCCGGTTTTATTCTCCCATACCTGTTTACTTTCAGATGAATTCCGCCAGCCTTGAGTTACCCGTATCCCCCGCCGACCAGGACTGGGTACTATTAGCCTCAGAAGAAGAAGGTCTCGTTTCGATAGGAAATTCAATTTGTTACAACTTTTCTGTTGACAACTATAGTGAAAAAATGCATAGTTTTCGAGTAAAACTCAAAAAAACTGAAAATACAACCTTTTTACTTCGTTCTCAAAAAACGCACCCCTTTAAAAGGTAACACTCCGCAGTTTTATCATTTTTTAGGGTCAATCGAACATATCAAACAATAACATTTCTGTTACGTTGTAGTTCCTGTCTTAAGTACATAGTCAATAGCCTAAAATATTAACAACAAAAATTCCTTTCCGTGTGGAAGATAAAATACAAGTCGTGGACGTATTGGTAGTACCGTCACTTCCTCATACGTTGATTTTAGGTACAGATTTTTGGAGGAAGATGGGAATTGTTCCAAATTTACGTCAACGGCCTTGGTGTTTTGCAGAAGAGGATATCCAGGATGTTCAGTTACTGCTATTACTGATAGTATCATCTTATACCGGAGCAGTCCGAACAACTACGTTTGGTTATCGAGGATGTTTTTAGTATAATGCCGACTGGACTTAGATGTACTGATCGTGTTAAACACGTTATTAAGACTATTGCCGACCCAATAAGACAGAGATTCTATCCCATATCACCTGTACTTCAAAACCACGTTAAAGCTTGATGATATGTTACAACGTGGTATTGTAGAACCTTCTTCATCTCCTTGGATATCACCGATAGTTATGGTTAAAAAAAGGATGGTTCATATCGGTTTTGTGTTGATTACCGTAAGGTGAACAAAATATCTGATAAGGATGCATATCCGTTACCACAAGTAAGGGATGCAAGATATTTAGGAGTTGGATTTTAATGCCCATATTGAAGAATTGAGAAATTTTCACTTTAAGGCCGATCAATAACCTAGGTAGATAACATGTGGTCACATTCTCACATTGAAATGCAGATATGTAGAACATTTATTTCTTCTTTTTTTATTTAATTTTTCCCTTTTTTTGTCTCATCCTGTTTTTTTCTCGTCCATTTTGATTCCCGTATTGGTTACTCGACACCACCTATCGAGCTAAAGCTGCCGTAGCCTTCACAGCGCTTTTAGTAAAGGGAAATCTTTTTTAACTTTTCGCAATCTGTCAGATTTGTACATACGTATTTGTTTTGTTTATATCTATTTTGTGACGTGACATTTAACTTATAAGATCCAAAACAACACTTGCTACCAGATCAGCACGAAATGCACACTAGCCATTGAACTTTATCGACGTTGACCCGCTCGACCTCTGATGCGTTCCGCAAACTATAATAAAGTGAACAGATCACTGTATACTATGGTACAATATATGAGTAGTTTTTAGCGGACCTGCCTTTTCCCGTTTTTTGTTTTACAGGTGTAGTCGCCACGATAGCGCAGTCGGTCGAGAGTGCGGTGGCAAGCATTTCTCGGCCAGGTTTCCTATTCTGGTTCGGGTTTGATTCCCGGCGTCGGCACTGGCAATGTCGATGGATAATGGGTGTTTGTCCGCGTTTTATTCAAGTGTAGCCCCTTCCGCTATGCCTTTGGCTTTGGATTTGGGGGTTGTCTCGTTTCTGTGGTGTGTTTTATGTTTATATTTTATTAAGATTGAAGGCACTGTAGCGAATAAAGACCACCGCATAGGGTAAACTACATCCAGGGTTGCAAAAACGGGTGGCGCCTTGATAACATTCCTTTACAGGGTTCTCAGCGTCAGGGAAAACCTGAAAAACCTGGAAATGTCAGGGAATTTGAGCTGTGTCAGGGAAACGTCAGGGAAAGTGCCAATATTCGTCAAAAATCAGGGAATTTTTAATGTCGTCAGGGAAAATTTCTGAACGCCACTCACGCCGCGTCTAAATTCTTTATTTAATGAACGCACCCAGTTGCCTATTTCTATCTGTTTTAATCGCACGTACTCGTAGATCAATAGAAAGAAAATAATACATCTGGAGTGCATACCATTGAGAGAGAACGTTGTGAGCGGATATGTAAAAAAGGATAAAGATAAATTGCGTGGTGATTGTGCTGTCTGTTTTACGATTTACAAATTGTAGTCAATTATAGCTTGTATTTCTGAATTCTACAAAACACTACAAACAAATTCGTTTTCATAGAAAAAAGATCTGTACGTTCTGTATGTACTTTTTCTACAATTTACGTGGTGTTTATAAAAGGTAATAAAAAGCTGAAAATATATTAATTGTGGTATGTATTTTATTTTTTCATTTTTTAGATTAGAAAAATGTCTCAATGAAAAACGACATTTAATTACATCTGGATTGATGAAAAACTTGCTCCAGTACAGTGGAAAAAGTATTTGAAGTCGGTAGAAAAAAATAATAAATATCAGGCACATTGTAGTTTATGTTATAAAACATTTGAATTAAGCAATATGGGTCGACATGCTGTTTCCAACCATTTTAATAGTGCAGCACATGTTAAACGGCATAAAGCCATTGAAAAAAACAATAATTTGCAAACAGTTCTTCAAGAAAATAGACAAACTGTTAAAGAGGTAGAAAGTAATAATACTACACAGCCTACCCACTCAAATAATTCAAGTCTTCAGACATTTATCTTGAAGGAAAATATTATCGATGCTGAAATACTTTGGTGCCTAAATGTAGTAATGAAGCATAAATCCTTGAACTCTGTTGAAGTTGATATAGCTGTTATAAAAAAAAAAATGTTTTCTGACAGTGAAATAGCTCGGAAAGTTGCAGTAAGTCCAGCAAAGGCGTCTTATATAATTTGTCATGGTCTTGCACCATACTTTAAATCAGAATTGGATCAAGAGTTGGAATCTTCTGATAAATTTGTTGTATGTTTTGATGAAGCACTGAACAAAGTTTCCCAAATGGGACAGATGGATATTCTTATTAGATTTTTTAATACATCTTGTAATCAAGTGGAAAGTCGCTATTATAAGTCTGTATTTCTACAGCATTCTACTGCTGAAGACATTTTGGAAAAATTTAAAGAGGGATTAAACCATTAATACTTAAAAGAATTTTGCAGGTAATTTAACAAATAACTTTATATGATTTTTCACTATCCTACATAATCGTTTTAAGTATCGATGGATGGTCCTGCAGTAAACTGGAAATTTTTTCGTTTGCTTCAGGAAGATGAAAATTGTAGTAACATAATCGATTTTGGTTCATGTGGGCTGCATGTTGTTCATGGTGCTTTGCAAACTGGACATGGTGCTGCCGGTTGGCAAGTGAATGAATTTTTAATCGTGCAATTTCGTGAAATCGTGAATTTTCGTCGTGCAGATTTTACAAGTAGATCAGGCTACAATAAATTTCCATTGAAATTCTGTCAAATAAGATGGGTTAAAAATGTTACAGTTTGTGATAGAGCTTTAGAAATCTTAATATCTATTAGAAAGTATATAGAGCATAAAGACACAAAACTCCCTAATGGTATTTCCATTCGAAATGTTAAAAAAGGTCTTGCTGATCGATTATTATTACGAAGATATCCTTTTTTTCGTCTGTAGCAAGTATTTTAGAACCTTTTTTAAAGAAGTTTCAGAGCATGAAACCAATGATACCTTTTTTGTACGATGACCTTAACAAAATATTGAATGAATTGTGTAAGAAATTCATAAAAACTGAAGTTATTATACTGAACTCGGAATTGAAAAAATTTATAAACGGGATTTTAATAAAAATGAAGTGTTTTTATCTTTACATAAAATAGATATTGGTTTTGCAGCTATAAAGCACTTACAAAATTTAAAAATTTCCGAAAAAGAAAAAACTGAATTTTTACTGGAATGTCGTAAATTTTATACTGCTACTGTTAAGAAAATCCTAGAAAGATGCAACCTTAAGTATAGATTAATAAAATATGTCACTTGTCTCAACCCATGTACTATTTTAGAATTTAAAACAATTCCTGAACAAAGAGCAAGAGATATGATACAGTTCTTTTATGACAAAAATTTAATTTTCAGTAATGTAGCAGAGAAAGCTAGCAGCCAGTATAGTGATCTTATTTCTAATAATACTTTTTTGATGGATTGTAAAAATTATAATTATTCAGAAAAGGGCTTAGATACCTTTTTTATGAATGAATTGGTAATAAACCAGAATATAATTATGGAGTATAATTATGGAGTATTATAAAATACGTTTTAATAATGTCACATGGAAATGCAACAGTTGAATCAGGATTCTCTGTAAATAAAAATATGTTAATTGAAATTTTGCATCAGAATTCTTTAATAGCACAAAGACAAGAGTTTTTGACAGTGTTAAATCTAAAGGAGGAATTTTGAAAGTTGAAATAAACAGTAGTATGCGAAAGTATGTAAAAAATTCTTATAGAAATTATCAGGAGGCAATGGACAATCAAAAAAAGAGAAAAGAAGAAGTGAATAAAGCNAGATATGATACAGTTCTTTTATGAGAAAAATTTAATTTTCAGTAATGTAGCAGAGAAAGCTAGCAGCCAGTATAGTGATCTTATTTCTAATAATACTTTTTTAATGGATTGTAAAAATTATAATTATTCAGAAAATGGCTTAGATACCTTTTTTATGAATGAATTGGTAATAAACCAGAATATAATTATGGAGTATAATTATGGAGGAATTATGGAGTATTATAAAATACGTTTTAATAATGTCACATGGGAATGCAACAGTTGAATCAGGATTCTCTGTAAATAAAAATATGTTAATTGAAAATTTGCATCAGAATTCTTTAATAGCACAAAGACAAGTTTTTGACAGTGTTAAATCTAAAGGAGGAATTTTGAAAGTTGAAATAAACAGTAGTATGCGAAAGTATGTAAAAAATTCTTATAGAAATTATCAGGAGGCAATGGACAATCAAAAAAAGAGAAAAGAAGAAGTGAATAAAGCCCAGCTAAATAGAAATAAAGCCAAATGCGAAATTTATCATTTAGAAGTAAAGAAGAGAAAATTGGAGGAAGAAGTCTCTAGTGCAATAAGAAGTATTGACACAGAAATTGCTCATTTGAGAAAAAATATTTAAGGAAATGTTGTCCACATCCTATAATAAATATATTAAAGTTATATATTTGTTATTCAGTGAAATCTATTTTTATTGTTTTTTGTTGTATTTATTGACATTTCTGTTAAATCTCTTGTTAGATATTTATATTTGTTAATATTTAACATCATATATGTTTAATGCTGAATTAAATATTTTTAATAAAATTAAAAGTATTCATGTCATTTATTTGTCATCAAATGGTCCCATTTATACCTTATCATTTGACTTGTTTTTATTTTGGTTTGTTTTTTAAATTTAAATTTCGTTTGCTTTTTGTCAGGGAATTTAAAAAAAATATGTCAGGGAAAACCTGGAAATGTCAAGGAATTTGGTTTTGAAAAATTGCTGAGAACCCTGTTTTAGCTGTAGACCCACTCCATCTCCACTGTAGCTAGCGGCCAACCCCTTTTGTGGAATTAATTCGCTACCCTCTTCCACCGATCCACCCGAAACCTACCCACACCCTTTTTGCTAAACACATCTAATTGTAACTCTTACTAGGATGAGTACGCAATCGCAGCAAGATCGGAACTGTGTTTTTCCCTCAAGTTTCATCCCATTTATACAATTATTTCTCCATAAGGGCCAATGTTAAATTGAAACTGAACATCGCGATTCCAAGCTCATTCGGGTTTCGGAACCTCTAGGACTACAATATTTCATCGCTTCGCGCTCGCAATTCGCAACTGGACGATCCGCGGCTCCGCGATTTCCACGTTCTTGATTCCGCGGTTTTTTTCGCGCCCGCGACATTATAAAATAGTATTTGTAAAACCACATGTCATTTATTCTTTTGTCTGTACTAATTGGAACTGTTCTTTTAAATATTTTAGCATTGCCAGATAAACCTATAGTAGAGAATGAACCTTGTTACGGGCTTAAATTTTATTAGGTTAAATTTTACATTTTTATAACTTAAATTGCAAGTTAACTATAGAATTCTGTATCCTGGCATATTCAGAGTGAAGCAGTCTGCCCCAGTTGCCCTGAAACGATTTAAAATTAATACCGTTAGCCAACGCAAACAAGTGTGTATCGTACTACCTTATTTATTCCTGTGTCCATTTTAAAAATACTCCAAATATAAGTCTTAACAATGGAAGTTTCTCATTTTAGTCTAATAGCAGCTACAGATTTATTATTACTCCGTTTTCAAGTTATGTAAACTCACATTAGGGAATCCAAACCACGTGACAAAATTGGAATTCAATATGGCGTCGAGGGCAAACATTTGTTTGATTAATATAAATACTTGTGTGTTTTGTTAAGAGTTTGCGTTTTTCTGTTGGCTTGGCTTTGTTTTTTAGAACTTTGACTGTATAATGAGTGTTTCGTGGACTGTAGTTAGGTGTCTTTGTTATTGTCAATCAATATGCAGAGTGATTATTTAAAGAAGCTAATATAAGAATATTAATTAATGTAACGTTGGCATTATAATGAAAAATGCATAAATTAAGGAATTGGAATGTATTGATATCATTGTAAAAATTCTTGATAGTACAAATTTTTCTTGATTTTTAAAAAGTATAATTCCATTCTATTTTCGCTTGTATTTTCTAGTAATTTTCTTCTTTTATATGTCCATGTTTGGCGCCGTTTTCTCGATAAATCATTTAAATGAGGAAAATATTTAGAATTCACTACGTCAGATAAACAATTAAAGCTAACTTGGTCTCGATTTCCACGACTTCGACAACCCACTACTTTGCATGTTACCGGCATTAGTAATACATATCGTTGCGACACATTTCAATAAAAGACAAGTTGAACACTTCCTTAAATAAAATACATGAATAATTCCTTACAAAAAACTCGGATTAAATGCTTTTAACTAAAAACTTCTGGACTAACTTCAATGCATTCTCAATGTAAACATAACTTGTTTGCTATCAGCGCCATATTGCTTAAAAATTTGACAGGTCGTTGGATTGCCTAATTGTTGTTGAGTTGAGGTTAGGCATTCTTGACAAATATTACAGGTTGATCCATGGTTATATCTGAAAAATCCCACTAATTAGCACTTGTTCACTGGTTAAAAGTAATAAATTCTTACCTTAAAATGCTTATTTATTATTAAAATCATTCTTCTGTCAAACAAATGTCAGTCAAGCTAGAACTTAACTTCCCTAAGTCTTCCTTGTTTTAATTAGGCCAATCTCCGCCCACGCCAGCAAAATTTCTGGCATTTCCTTCCTGTACATGTGCTTAATTGCAAGTCCACTACCGCTTAGCGGATTTCTGGAAGTTTTGGGCTCGTTTTTTTTTTTGGTCTTGAGGAATTGCTGACAAAATCTCAATAGTTTTACTGGATATAAGCCCTGCTTGAATTTTGCCATATTTCTACTCATTGGCCACACACCAACCAAGGTAAGACGCATGTCTTTTTCCCTAAGTAGACTAAGTGCTTATACTTGCTCGCTTCTTTATTTTCAGGCCAAACAAAAAGATAGGGACATATTCCGATCATCTGTCGGGCACTAAGGTGTTGGCTTACAAGCCAACGGAAACGCTTATATAGTTATATATCCCCTCTGCTTGTCTCTGGCTTGCTGCTTGAACTCCTTCGATTCTACCACTTCTCCCTGGCATGTTCACTCTGCAATACCGCAAGGCATGTACGTTACAGAAGTAGACATACTGTATATGGGGACCAAAGCTCTACCAAAGTAAACCAGCACCAGTTGGACCTTGCCATACCATCCTAGTGGAACCAGAAGCCTCCACAAACAGATAAGCCATATTTAAGTTTTGCCTGCTTACTGTCTTACTGCTTATTTCGCTCTAACATTTACTTTGCCCGTGTCGTACTTCATACATATGCATGACTCTGCCTGCTTGCCTTTCTAAAATAGAGTATTTTGATATTAGTATAATTTACGCACATGTAATTTGTGTACGTATAAGAGAAACGTTTAGTATTCTAGTCCTGTAAACCAACCGTTAGCGCTGATGGGTGGGTCTATTTACTTGTTTGTTAGGTATTTATAAATGTATATGTATAGGCACATATAGCGGTTACTTAGCGCCGCAGGCGAAAAATTTTAAGGAATTTGGTCATTGTGTTTTACAAGTACCCCAAAATGAATACTGTCAGTTGTACAGTAGGTATGTACTTAAATACAATGCGAGAAGTAAAATTCCAACGTGTGGGGGCTGAAGTGGATAATCGATCAACTAACCCAGTTAGGAAATAATTATGTAGATTACTGTAATAGTTCATTCTGTATAGTTTTTGAAATTCCTTTAAAAACATGAGGATCACGAAGATGTTTATCTAAAACGGGATCAATTTTAGCACTATAGTCTATCAGTTCTAAAAATACCCCTTGTCTACCGAGTCACTTTTTTTATTATGTCCACGAAGAGGAAGGTTACATGTACCACATAGTTTTAAGATATCTACAATTTTCTAAAGAAGCAATCGATTTTTCTTAACTGTTTTGTTATAACTATTTATTTGTTCTGCATAAGCACTATTTAAACAAGAAGCAATATTTACTCTTCCTAAAAATAAAAAACTCACCAACTTATTTTTGTGTTTTCGTCCAGTTTTCTTCGCCTCCTCCAAACAATAAACATACAAAACAAAAAAATCTATTTGTTTGGTCACAACCACACAACCATAGGGTCTTATCATAAATGTTTTTATCAAATTTGCGAAAGCCGGCCCACTTTTTGCCCTCTTTCTGCACTAAATTCAACACTGGCGTTGGACGTCCGTTATTTTTCAATTCGACTTTTTCCTCTAAACTTAAATTACTAATAACAAGTTTTTTATTTCACAAACCCCCATTTTAAACTTAAACTTATAAAATATAATGTCTTAAAAAGCGCCAAAGCAAAAACAAAATACGTATAACCACACTTCAGTGATACCAAGAGTTGTGACGGGGAAAAAATAGTCAACCTAACGTTTGCATATTCTACGGGCTTTATACTTTCGACTGGTATGGAATTTGTCTATTAACCAAACCAGTGAAATGTTTAAAAAAAAATTTAATTGTTGATTAATCATATTCTGGACTGAAATTTTTTAGACAACCCATTTGCAATATATTTATTGACATATTTAATTGGATATAAAATAATTTTCATCCATTAATCAGCTCGGTGAAGGTCGTTATATAGCGGAATCTTAGACTATTTGTTATTGAAAATTTCAGAACAATAACATAACCGTACTTTTGGTTATATTACTGTCAATATTGCTGTAGGATACGTTCGATTTCAACCAGTGCTGTAACATCTATTATTCGACAGCGATGTCACAATATTCCACAAACATTTCCACAGGTGTAATTTAATGTAGCAGCCATATGAACACCCAGTATACGTACTTTTGTATGTTATGTGTAGTTCTGAAAGAGTAGGTCTTTAGGAACTAGTTATAATCATATGAATTCACCTTACTTACGTATATTGTTTAAATAACAACAACCTTGAGATGCATACTCTGTAAGTAGTGTATAAATGACAAAGCTGAGATATAGTGAGGAGGAGACCTTGACCCGAGAAGACCGGAGGTCGATGACCTTGAGATGACCTCGACCTCAGACGACTGGAGGTCGATGACCTTGAAGTGACCTTGACCCAAACGACCGTAGGAAGTTGACCTTGACCCCAGACGACCGGAGGTCGATGACCTTGACATGATCTTGACCCAAGACGACCTGACCTTGACCCCAGACGACCAGAGATCGATGAGCTTGACGTAACCTTGACCCAGACGGCCAGAGGTCGATGACCTTGTGGTGTCCTTGACCCCAAACGGCCGTAGGTCGTTGACCTTGAGGTGGCCTTGACCCCAGACGACCAGAGGTCGATGACCTTAACCCCAGACGACCAGAGATCGATGATTGTTAAAAATAGAATATTGCATCATATCTAAAAATAGCACCATATGGTTGCCAGATGTCATTTCTAAAAATAGAACATTACATCATTTTTAAAAATAGAACATTACATCATATCTAAAAATAGCCACAAGTGGTGGCATCATTTCTAAAAATAGAATATTACATCATTTCTAAATATAGGACAATACCGAACCAGGAGCAATGAAGAATGAGAACTTGATCCCACATGTAATAAGAGAACTGTGAGAGGAATAATCACGTGATATGAAGTAGTAGGGAAAACCATTTAAAACAGCGTATCTACACATACAAAATCAGTTTCAATTCAACCACTCTTAGATAATAAGTTAAGTATAATGTATGTCATTAATAAGGAATTATTAACTGTTCTCCAAGAAAATTATGAATATCATCTGCAAAGTTATAAGAGATTTAAAGAAAGTTTACTTTTTATGGGACTAGCCGCGATACCGATGGATAATGCAAAACAAATTTTATGTGCATTCAAAAAGTATGCGCCACATTTTGGAATGGACTTCATGAAAATAAAATATCCAGGAAATTTATTGGTTATATTGCCCCGTGATTTTCAAAGTAAAGATGCAGAATGTGAGTGTTGTGAAGTTTTACAGTATCTCTTCAATGATAAAATCGAACAGGTTAAACTTGAAAAGGAGGATGTCAACAGTTTAAAAGAGCTCTTGGAAGAAAATAAGCATAGACTTGTATATGTTTGACTTGTTTTTATTCTGTATTATTTTAAATATGCAAATACGTGTTATATATTTACAACATTTATCCCAATAACGAGAATGTTTGTATGGTTCTGGAATTTATGTATATACCCCAATATGTTGAAAATGATTTCATAAAAGAACAATAAAATAGTAAAAAATAAATTATTTGTTTTATTATAGTAAGGATAGACTTTATCATCATTGCTTTAATAGAAACATTTATTAACCAGTTTGACCAGTTCATAAAACCGGTTGTTTAATAACGACCATAGAGCGTTGACCTTGATCCCAGATGTAATGAGAGAGCTGTGAGAGAGAATTATGAGGAATAATCACGTGATATGAAGTGGTAGGGAAAACAGTATAAAACAGTGTATCTACATATATCAAGTCAGTTTCAAAATGTATTCGTCTAGTATATTTTCTCAGAGCGAATCAGTAATTGGAAAAAGTCTTAAATGTATACCCACACCAGTTATTGTAGGTGAAAGAAGTTATGGCTTAAATAAGTCGAAAAGTAAATCTATATCTGTGGGTTTTCTATACGATGTCGAATTTATTCCGATTATTAAAATATTTGGTAATAAAAATGATTGGATTATCTTTAATGAAAACGAATGGAAAGATTTTTTAACTTACCAAGGAATAATAACAAATTATTTATACACCGGAGAAAACATGGAACCGATAGATGCTGGATTATTTTCTATGGAGTTCAAGCAGCTACAATATTCAAAATTTTGAAGGATAATATGTTTGTGTATCTCTCCTACGATACGATGTGCACTTTATGGAACTTATTACCACTTATTAAATACAGGATGTATTTGTTTAAGAATCACCAGTTCACGAGTTATTTCAAGATTGTAAGATCGGGATTGCAGAATATGAATGGTGATGTTATCATTAATGCTTTAAAAGTATTACAACCTCAAGAAAATCCCAACAGTGAGAATATTTGCATGGTTCTGGAATTTATTTACATGTATCCTGATATGTTTAAAAATGAATTTATAAAAGAACAATAAATTAATGTAAAGAAATTATGTGTATTATTATAGTATAGTAGATCGCATAATGAAGAAAGTTAGATTTAGTGATGAATCTGATAAAATTCATTTTATAGTTATGTGGCCTGAAGAGCATAGAATCGCGAGATTAAGGTACTGGGAGAATTGTGCAATCGACAGACACCGCTTCCATAGACGAATTCAGTTGACATCGAATGTTATTAGTCCTATTTTAGATAATAATCATAGATGTAAAATTTACAAAGAAAGATTTATGTAGTGTACCAACAATAAAAAATATTATAATATAAAAATAAAAAAACAAGTAATATAAAAATTATTTTATTGAAGTATGAAACTGACTACACTATTTCATTTTTATTAATCCAAGAATTATGTGTTTTATCTAGTCCTAACCATTTAATAAAAAGCATATTTCCCTTTTTCCTAAGCACCTTTTCCACTAAAAATACGTCAGGATGAGAAGTTTTCTGAAGCTCTTCAGTATAAAAGCTACCTTGAATTTCTTGGTTGTTTTGATCTTTTAACAGGTAAGTTGTAGGATTAGTGTACTGAACCTTTCTTATTGAAAATATTTCATTGCTCCAGTTGGGGGTGTATCCTTTAGAAAATAATTCTCTATGTTTGCTAACTCTTACATAATCTCCTACTTTATATTTCGGTCGTCTCAAGTCTAATGTTTTCAGGTGACTGTAAACTGTCTGTAATATTTTCTTAGCATTTCTTTGGTTGATTTTATTAGGAGGTAGCCCAAGAGTAGTATGAGTGGTATTGTTGTACTGCGTTACAATATCTTGCAAGATATCAGTCCATTTATAATTTCCTCTAAGGCTAAACTGTTTCCACATTAAATTTTTCATTGTTCGATTTACTCTCTCAACAACACTAGCTTTCATGGTTGAAAAAGTACTATAATGATTTATTTTAAATTTATCCATTAACTTTTTAAATTCACTATTATAAAACTCCTTGCCTAAGTCCGTTTGAATATTATGTACAGGGTGTTTCATCTCCGACAAAATTTTCTCCATAGCCGTCGCAACATCTTTTGCTGTTTTCCTTTTAACGGGCTTCACCCACAAATATTTACTAAATACATTTATAACTACAAGAATATAGCGATATCCTTTATTAATCTTAGCGTAGGGAATCATTTCTACCAAATCGGCCTGAATTAAATCATTTAACCCTTTAACTATAACACGTCTCCTCTTAAATTTTTTTCTTGCTGGTTTATGTATTTCGTTTACGATTACTTCTTTAATATTAGACATTTTTCTCTATAGGGCATTGCAACACAATCTCCACATATAAGGAAGCCGATTGGCCCCGAAAACGAATAATGTCTCCTTTATTTATATTTTTCCCGATTAGATCACTTGATTTTAAAGTTTTTATTCCGAATGAGACTGGACAATTAGTTGGTGAAATTTCTATACTTTCTATTTTTCCAGATATTGGAAAGATATATTCTTCTTTCGTATTTTCTAATATGTAGTAACTATGTTTTTTGGATTTATTTTCAACACCTCTTATATTTATTATGCATTTACTGTGATGTAATGAAGGTTCACATATATAGAACGCCGATGTGTTAGGTGACGATGTTATAACTGGCATCTGTGGACTGGTCACTGACTGGTAAGGTGCTGCCCTTAAAATGTGTCTACCAAATTTATCGATAGGCATGTTTTCATAACAATAGTTAACAATTAAATGAGAAGAGATGTGGAATATGATTTATTTTATAATTTTCGCTTCTCGTAGTTCTTCAATTATTGAAATAATTTCATTATTATGTTTATCATTCCCAGCGGCTTCTGATGCAATCAATAATCTTAACCTATCTATAAGTTCATTTGGATCATCAAAATATACATAATCTACTTTCCTATTGGACAGATTTAACAGTCCACCTTTCGTATAATGCTTAAAAGATTGTGTCTTTCGTAAAGGTCTAGTAGGTGGTGGAGGTTTAGAAAATGTTGTCTGGATGGAACCAGTCTTTAGAATCCCTTTTTTCACCAAAACCGGTTTGATTATTGTCCTGTACTTTTCCGATTGAGAACCTTGTATTTGTTCATCGGAGCTATAATGTCTGCGATAAGCATTGGATTTAGTTAAAATGTCAATATAATTATCCAAATCTGTTTGTTTGTAACCCGTTGGCTCCTTTTTGAATAATAATTCATATAAGCCTGGGGTTCCGATGTATTTTACATTGCCGATTAATAAATCTTTACCGATAATTTCCAAATTTAAATTACCGATTTTGAATTTTTCCGTTTCTAAATCATGTTTCACACCGTATTGACGATCATTGTCTGTCTCATCTCCTCTAACAGACAAATCTATGTACTGTCTTGGAAGAGGATCGTAAGCTTCCAAGTAGTCATTATAAGCACGAGTATTGGAAAGATCTTGTAAAAAGAGACGACTTCGTTCTATCTCTTGCTTAATTAAGTCTTCGCTATTTTGTTCATCTGCAACTGATTCTGGTTCGTTCTGATATGTGTCTTCCAGAAAACTTGGTATATTCATTGGTAAATATTTACTGTAGATATTAAGACCTCTCTTTTTGGTGTGGAAGTGGGTGATTCCGTTTTAACATTGGTGGGCTCTTGTTTGAGTTGTAAATCAGTTTTAATAGTTGATTGTAATTTTTTAAGTTGTTCTGTTATTGGTATTCTAATTGGGACTGTGACTGTTCAATGTCTGATTTTAAACTTTGGTATTTTTCTCTCACTGATTTTCTGGTTTTAACCAGTTGGCGAGCTAACTCTTTATTCATGGCTTATATGCAAATGATAAACATCGAAGACTACGGTTTTATTTATAGTTTAAAGGATAATGAAAGCATCAAATCCTATTCTATAGCGTCCCGACCTCAAGGCACAATCTTTATCTCTAACCAGGAAACCATATTTTTCTTTCCAACATTCTCCACATAGGTCTTTAAATTGTTGAAACGACATATCTACATTAACGTGGTCATCGTAGATATGTTTTAGGTTGGTAANATTCCAAACTTTACGAGCTCAGTGTATATTATAGCTTTTTTTAACTACAAATTGAATGCACTATTCCGGAGTTTTCTTAGGACCCATTTCATTTAGAAGCTTGGAAAATTTTTCCCATGTATCGCATAATGTTATTTTTTCTCGCGCACTCTGAAATTTGCTACACGCAAACTCTTTATGGTTTATCATAAAGTCCATCATAATAGACGGAGAGCCAGGGGCAAAAAATGGACTATAAAATATTTTTAAGGTTCACGTGGAGTTTTCCCCATCTAAAAGATAGGGAAACTGAGAGACTAACCGAATAGAAAAAAAATATAATCCAGAGCACGTTTTTGTGACACTCCGCCATCAGCTGCCCAACACTGTCAATGCCGCCAGTGCAATTGGTAAGTCAAGGGTCGTCACAAATTTGGTGCCCGATAAGGTACGTCAGTGACGGTTGCAATTAATAGTTTAAAACCGAAAATTTTCTGATTGATCAGTTAGTAGTCAGCCGAAAACGAACGTCAAGAGCAGTTGTTTTCTTTTTTTATTTAAATAGCATTAGGGACTGTTAGTCTCTTTAGGGCTGTTAGTTTATATAAAATTAAGAACATTATTTCTTTTATTTAAAAGAAGTTTAGGTAGTGTTGCTTTCTTGAGTAAAAGTAGAGACAATAATTTGCTTTTGCTTTAATAAAAGACCATTATTTTCCGATAAAGTATAAATTAAAGGAATTTGTTTATATATCGTTTAAAAGGCTTGTTACTTTTCAGATATTGAAAGACAAAAATTAATATGTTCCTAAACGAGCTAAATCTGGTTAGAGCAAATTTCTCTGTTCTTAGTAATGTTAGGAAAAGACGGACCTAAGTTTGAAACTTTTAATAATGGTCCCCGATTTATTGGGTCATATTTTAGTAAAATCTAAAATATCCCCTTAAATAGGATGAAATGGTGATGATAAGGTAAACTTATATAATGAAAAGTAACAATTTGTAAATACTTTGAGAAAACATTTTAAAATAATAAAATATAATGACGTTCTTAGGCCCGGTTGTACAATATCTGTATAAATGTACCCGACAACTATCCGGCCGATATAGTTGTCAGGGGGATAAGTGTACGAACCGTATTACAAACCGTATTTGTCCGTAGGTTTATTATCGGTGATATAAAACTAAGTTGGTAATAATGGTATGTCATCGCCGTCAGCTGTTGTTGATATTTTATTTGTATAATTATTAAGGTTAGAAGATTTGTGTGTATTATACTATTAATTAAAACAAGTTACAAATAATGTTGAATTTGTATGAAACTAGTAGCAGTAGTGATGAGGAAAATGATCTGCTAGCTAATATATTTCAAAATAGACGAAAAGAAAAGCGTATTAGAGAACGAGTAAACCACATGGAATATTGGGATGAAGAGGAATTTTTTATACGTTTTCGTCTTACAAAGGATAGTGTCAGGCAACTATTAGATATTATTGTGGAAACATTAGAAACCGCTACAAACCGGTAAGTTAAATAATTTTTGAGAATTTAAGGGATGTTAGTATATTCAAAACATTTTGTGTTTCATTTTTTATATTACAGAAATGCAGCTATTACACCCATTACTCAGTTGTTGCTGGCACTGAGGTACTATGCCACGGGAAGTATGCTCATTGTTGTAGGAGATTTTTGTGGTGTACACAAATCAACTGCAAGCAGAATGGTGAAGAAAGTTTCCGAAGCAATTGCCAGCCTTAGGAATCGATTTATTAACTTTCCACAAGATCCACATGAAATTGATAGGATTTGCACAAAATTTTATGAAATTGCACGATTTCCTAGAGTTATAGGGACAATTGACTGCATTAAAATTCAGTCGCCGGGTATGGGTATACTTTATTATTATTACCTGTTCAATTTATTAGTAACCGTAAATTTGTAGGTGGAGATCAAGCAGAGAATTTTCGTAATAGGAAAGGGTATTATTATTTTACACACGGATTCATCAACAAGGCGTAACGTTAGTCCGACTAGCGGAGGTTACGCGAAAAATTTGCGCCCATGTTGCGCCAATTTAAATAAAAGGCGTACTCCTATTCACAAAAAGAGCGCCACAAGCGGGAACAATGAAAACAGGGTTGCCAGATTTTGCATCGCATGTTTCAACCAATCAGATAAATGCGCCAAATGACATTTGAATAAAGCTTGGTAAATAAATTACCTATTAAGTTCAGAAAATATTGACATTCACTAACATTTACGTTTATTAANATTTCACAACTGTAAAACTGTCTATAAAGCCGTGACGTGGAAAAAATATTCAGTTACTTGAAGTTATTGCATCAGACTATATATATATAAATGCTTGTACGCAGCTCTTTAGTTAATAAACGTAGACGAGCAGGTGTTAAGCGAGGTTCTGGATACCTTAATACACTTAGGTCCGGTTGTACAATATCTGTATAAATGTACCCGACAACTATCCGGCCGATATAGTTGTCAGGAGGATAAGTGTACGAACCGTATTACAAACCGTATTTGTCCGTAGGAATATTATCGGTGATATAAAACTAAGTTGGCAATAACTTTTCCCCACATCTAGTGACAATTGCTTTAATAAAACTAAGTTGGTAATAATGGTATGTCATCGCCGTCAGCTGTTGTTAGTATTTTATTTGTATAATTATTAAGGTTAGAAGATTTGTGTGTATTATACTATTAATTAAAANTCACAGTATTCATAAAATCCTATTTCTTTTATGGGTTGTAGAAGCTGTTTCAGATATTCATATTTTGGCTGATATAGTGATGTTGAGTACAAATCTTAAACCGTTTGAGTGTTCCAATAAACTTATTATCGTGTTTCCACAACCAGAAGGTCCAACAATTAACCCGCGTTTAGAGAAACCGCCAAAAAGTGGTCCATGTTTTCTAAAAGTATTTGGAGAAATCTCTTCATGTTCAACAACCGGTAAAGATGTTGGTTGTTTCTCGATCTTCATCGTAAAAGTAAATTTAAGATACTAAATATTTCACAACTGTAAAACTGTCTATAAAGCCGTGACGTGGAAAAAATATTCAGTTACTTGAAGTTATTGCATCAGACTATATATATATAAATGCTTGTACGCAGCTCTTTAGTTAATAAACGTAGACGAGCAGGTGTTAAGCGAGGTTCTGGATACCTTAATACACTTAGGTCCGGTTGTACAATATCTGTATAAATGTACCCGACAACTATCCGGCCGATATAGTTGTCAGGAGGATAAGTGTACGAACCGTATTACAAACCGTATTTGTCCGTAGGAATATTATCGGTGATATAAAACTAAGTTGGCAATAACTTTTCCCCACATCTAGTGACAATTGCTTTAATAAAACTAAGTTGGTAATAATGGTATGTCATCGCCGTCAGCTGTTGTTAGTATTTTATTTGTATAATTATTAAGGTTAGAAGATTTGTGTGTATTATACTATTAATTAAAACAAGTTACAAATAATGTTGAATTTGTATGAAACTAGTAGCAGTAGTGATGAGGAAAATGATCTGCTAGCTAATATATTTCAAAATAGACGAAAAGAAAAGCGTATTAGAGAACGAGTAAACCACATGGAATATTGGGATGAAGAGGAATTTTTTATACGTTTTCGTCTTACAAAGGATAGTGTCAGGCAACTATTAGATATTATTGTGGAAACATTAGAAACCGCTACAAACCGGTAAGTTAAATAATTTTTGAGAATTTAAGGGATGTTAGTATATTCAAAACATTTTGTGTTTCATTTTTTATATTACAGAAATGCAGCTATTACACCCATTACTCAGTTGTTGCTGGCACTGAGGTACTATGCCACGGGAAGTATGCTCATTGTTGTAGGAGATTTTTGTGGTGTACACAAATCAACTGCAAGCAGAATGGTAAAGAAAGTTTCCGAAGCAATTGCCAGCCTTAGGAATCGATTTATTAACTTTCCACAAGATCCACATGAAATTGATAGGATTTGCACAAAATTTTATGAAATTGCACGATTTCCTAGAGTTATAGGGACAATTGACTGCACCCATATTAAAATTCAGTCGCCGGGTATGGGTTTACTTTATTATTATTATATGTTCAATTTATTAGTAACCGTAAATTTGTAGGTGGAGATCAAGCAGAGAATTTTCGTAATAGGAAAGGGTATTATTCTTTTAATGTCCAAACTATTTGTGATGGTAATTTATGCATACGGGATATAGTTGCGCGGTGGCCTGGCTCGAGCCATGATCAAACTATTTTTAATGCATCTTCAATCAAGGCAAAATTTGATCGAGGTGATATGCAAAATAAGGTATTACTCGGTGATAGCGGTTACGGTTTATCACGATATTTAATTACACCTTTGCCAAACCCTATACTGCCACAAGAAATATTATTTCAAGAAGCATTACTTCGGACAAGAAATGTTGTTGAGAGAAGCTATGGTGTATGGAAGCGAAGATTTCCTATACTTTCATTGGGAATTAAATTAGATTATACACGGGTACAAGCTGTAATTGTAGCATGTGCTGTATTACATAATATAGCCGTTTTAAATGGCGAAAATGAACCACCGTTAGACCCCGCTATTCGAGACAATATTTTACAAGGTATACAAGAAGCAAATATTCCCAATGATCTCGGTAATGAAATCAATGAAAATGGTGCTAATTATGTAACACGTGCAGATTTGATTGAATATTTTTCAACACTGTTATAAATAATTCAAATTTGTTTTTTAATTTGGGATTTATGCTACCTGCAAATATACAGAAAAAAGAAACCGAATGTATTTCAAATATTGTACAAGTCTAGTATCAAGGCTTGAAATATAAGTAAGTTTTAGTTGTATTATAATTTGCAAGTTTTTTATTGATATTTATAAGTGTAGTTAGATTAGGTTATTCAAAAGGAGAAAAAAATTCATGAGCCACAAATAGAGTACAGAGAATAAGTAATTACTATTTTAGTCGATAAAGACAACATTAATTTTATCAGTAAGAAATTTAAAACAAATTACCAAACATTTTACAAAAGGTATGTGACCAATTACACCTTTAAAATGAAATATATATTGAAGACAGTAGGTTGATTAATTAAACTAATTAAAAAATATATAAAAAGACAACATATTATTTTTGCATATTTTTTATTTCTAGCTTCAGTTTTTCTATTACTAATTCATTAATTTGAATTTGTTGATGATTCAGCTGTAACTGCTGCTCATGTAGCTTGCGTTCTCTTTCTTGCTTCATATCAAATTCCTCCTGGATAAGTTTCAGTTTTAAATTGGTTAATTCTGTCTTTGCCTCGACCCAAGGTTGCATTCTTTGACCAGCTGCTGATATACTGACATTATCATTTAATTTCATCCTCTTTGGAGTTCGCAGGGCAGAGTGCTTTGGTCTCTTTAACTGAGCTGGACAATAACTGCTCCAATTATTTACTGGAANCTCATTATATCTCTGTTCTGCTGGTGTTCCAGGGTACCTAATAGGTGTTAACAGATACTGTTCCAATGGGTACCCAGAGTCACCTGTAACAACAATAAAATCCATTAATACATCTATTATGATCAACAAAAAATAAAAAAATACATGAATTAAACACACTGTAGACTATAAAGATATAAACTTACCTAGAAGATAAGATCCGGGGCAAATATGTTGATAAAGTTGGCGTTTTAGTTCAGAATTTTCCCAAATAAAACTATCATGTGTCGAGCCAGGCCATAAAACAACAAGATTTAGGCCCAGTTTTATAATGTAAGTTTAAACTTGAGATTAATCTATAAGTTAAACTTGGGTTTAAACGTCGGTTTAAACTGGACATTAGAGAAACGTCTTATAAATAAATTTAAGAAATGCAATGTTGGCACACCTGCTAAGGGTAATTTCAATTCAGTGAGTTGAGAAACGTGGGAACAAGTTGACGTACTGCTACTGCCATAACCTCCAAGTATTTGTGATTAATACATGAAGTTTGAAATTTATTTTCAGATCTGAAGTATTCCGTAGTGTTAATAATAATAATGCAAGACTTAAAGAGAACCACTAATTTCAGTCAGATGGAAATAGATTTGTTAGTAAATCTAGTCACAAGATATAAGGATATTGTGGAATGTAAAAAAACAGATTGCACGACTTGGAAGCAAAAAGAGGAAACATGGTTGCAAATATGCAAAGAGTTTAATGCCATAAATGTAGACGCCCCACGAACTGTAAAGAATTTAAAAACAAAATTCGAAAATTTAAAAAAGAACGCAAAGAAAAAGTTTTCTGTGGAAAAACAGGAGACTTTTAAAACGGGTGGTGGAACTCCAAATATACCGGTTTTTACACCCACAGATACGGCCATTAAAAATTTACTCACCATTGCCGTAACAGGTTTAGAGAGCAATTTTGATAGCGATATTGTCACGGCTGATATTAATAAAGAAAATATTTCTGAAGAAAATGTTACCTGTGAAATAATAGATGATATTCAGTTATGCCATTCTTATTCAATTCAGGAAGAGATAATATTACCTGGAAGTAATACCTCAGATTGTGTCGAAACTGAAATTCCAATTACTGGTAAGTAATACCTATGTATCATAATTATTTTATCATCGACAACACAAATATTTGTATATTGTTAAAAATTCGATTTTTTTAATTTATTTTTGATGTTGAAAAATGACCCTTTTATATTGCATTGTTTTATTCTATTTTCAGGAACAAAACAGTGGTCATCATGGATCCCAAGTGACTTGAAGAAAAAAAAATCTAGTCCTCTTTGCATAAAACGCACATCCTTATCAACACAACATGACACTCCAAAGCGTTCTTCTACACGAAATAGGACAGATTTAACTACTGACTGTAGGATTAAAATTAACACCGTTTCAGAAGCAAAATTAATATTATTAAAATTACAGCAAGAAAGTGTAAAAGTTGATATTGAATTTAAAAAAAAACAAATGCAGCAATCCAATGAAATCCATGAACTGAAAGTACAGCAAATAAAGTTGGAAATGTCGAAGCTGAAACAATTATAACGCAGTGTGTTCCTTTCATTTTTCTACAAATATGTAACTTTTTTATTAACAATGCAATGAAAAAACGGTTTAATACTATTTCTAGCAAAAGCAGAACTTTATAAAAAAATACCTGTTTTTCATCATTGTCAATAAAAATATTACCCATTTGTAGTGAACTAAAATGACATACTGTAATGTACAGAATGTGTTTACACCCTATATATTTTTTGTTCGTATGGTTTAGACCAAGTAAATTTAATTTATAATTTTGTGGAATGGAATTTACTTATAAGTTAATAAATATGTAATATACAAAAAAATTGTATTTCTAAATAAAAAATTTAATCTGACATTCTTTTTGTATATTTTTTAATTAGATATTAATGAAAATAACATCTATTGCACTGACTACATGACTCGACTGGCGCTGAATTACATTCTCAATATTTGACCCATATATTTCTTATTAGCTCCTACTGTGGTGTTAAATCCTTACACCATTGCTCCTACATAGTTTTTTACTTTTTATAAAGGTATTCAGCCAATTCATATCAATTTTTCCACATTTAACATCAATGAAGTTCTATTATGGTCTTTGACACCAAATACATGGGCATGCAAAAGAAACGTTGTTGAATATTGAATACAACTTTATATATGAAGGTTTCTTTTGCATGTCCAGGTGTTTGGTATCAGAGCATAATATAACTTCATTGATGTTAAATGTAGGAAAATTGATATGAATTGGCTAAATACCTTTATAAAAAGTAAAAAAATTGACACTTTATTTTAAATAGATAATATAAAATGTTTATATGACAGAAAATTATCTATAAGTTGGTTTAATTAATACCTGGGACAAAGTTTATTTTTACAGAGAAAAATGAAAACTCAACTTACTAAATTTATTTATTCATTATCAGCATAATATGCATTATAACATAAGCATATACCTACTTATAACAATGTGGAAAAATACTGAATTAAATTTTGTCTAACTGCTGCTCCAGTATTATTAGCGGGTTGAAAGATTTCTTCATCTGCATTAGGACCTTCGTCATCATCTACAGTAATTTCTTCCTCAGGTTCCTCGTCCCTCATATCTATGGCAATATTGTTTAATACTGCAGTGGCTACAATTATTGTTTGGATTGTTTCCATTTTCAACCGCATCTCCAAGCGTAATATGGGAAATCTTCTCTTCCACATTCCATACGACCTCTCCACTACATTTCTTGTATACGAATGTGAGACTCATTGTACAGATTTTCTTCTGGAAGAATTGGATTATGTAATGGTGTCATCAAATATTTTCTTAAGGCATAACCGGAATCTCCCAAAAGTAAACCATCTGTAAACCTTCCCTCTTCAAATTGTGCTTTTAATCTTGAGTTATTGAAAATTGTACTGTCATGACTAGCACCAGGCCAGCGTGCTACTACATTGCAAATTTTTCCTTTTGCATTGGAAACTGTTTGCACGTTTAAAGAAAAATATTCTTTCCTATTTCTAAAATGCTCAGCATTTGCTCCCCCTATAACATAATGTACGGGACAACTAATCTTATATGTATTGTGAAGTTATAAGAGCAAACTGTAGGCTGTCTTAATTTTTTTAGATTTCTACCTCTACCCTGTAGGTATATATGAAATACACTCACCTGGAGATTGGACATGTGTACAATCGATAGCTCCGATAACATTAGGAAATCTTGAAATATTATAAAACATTTCTTTCTCCACAGCTAATTCTCGATTATTTTCTGGCATTTTTATGTGTGTCGGTGCCAATGAAGCAATCGCCTGTGACATATTTTTAATTACTCGAGAGGCTGTTGACTTGTGTACTCCTCCAAAGTCTGCAGCAACAAGAAGGATGCTACCGCATGCATAAAATCGTAAGCTTATTAGTAATTGAGTTAGTGGAAGTAGAGCATGATTCCTAAAAAATAACAGTGATATTTATTCATATACTTACCATTTATAATTTGTTTAAAAAATTACATATTTCTAAGTGGCTACAAATGCGATACAAAATAAAAAATGGTCCTGAAAAACTTGAAAATTATAAAAGATTTACCATTTTGATTTCATATAACTAATTTTATTAGATACCTACCTTTCTGTTTGACTTATTAACAAATGCTGAATTTGCTCTAACAGTGCACTTACAGAGACTTTGGAAAGTCGGAATCTATTTATAAATTCCTCGTCGTTCCAACACTCCATATGACTAGGTCTTACTCTAAAATTTCTAGGCTGCCTGGGAGCCTCAATAATATTTATGATGTCTTCATCCTCATCACTTAAAATGTCGTCAAATATCTCAAAAATATACACTTCGTTAATATCCATTTTACAATTTACAAAATTTATCTTGGTTTTTATAAGGTTATGTTTATAGTACTTTCACCAACTTTGACTTTCTATTATATTCTATTCTATTCTATTCTATTCTATTCTATTCTATTCTATTCTATTCTATTCTATACAATTCGGATCTATGGGCACAGATTACTTTACCAAAATTACTGTGCTATGGGAGCAAAATGTTTTCCATAGTGAGGTTTAACTTGAACGTGTGGTTTAAACGAAGCCTCTGTATCGGTTGAAGTTTAAACTCCACTCATTGGTTTAAACATCACTCTACTAGTTAACTCTGCTTATAAAACGTTCATTTCTTCAAGGTCACAGTTTAAACTCCAATCTCAAGTTTTAACCTACATTATAAAACTGGGCCTTAATATACGAAGTTCTGCATCACACACTGCTTGAACATTTAACGATGTCTACAAAATTAGGTTCATTCAATGGGTATCTAATATTATTCGCTATATTTCTTAGAGATGCACAAAAATTTGACAATACTCGGCTACAAGTTGACTGACTAACAAGTGCAATATCTCCTATTAAACTCTGAAAACCACCTGATGCTAGGAACCTTAGGCCTATAAGAACTTGTAGCATAACTGATAGGGAATGACTGCGTCTCGTGGGGTGTTCTAACTCTGGTGCCAGTAACTCGCATAACTCCAAAATCACATTTCTAGGTAAACGATAATATCTACAATAAAATGCATTTTAAAAAGGAAAGTTTGAATAATTTTTATTTTTTTAAAAATACCTTAATAAATGTTCATCTGGTACTTGCATAGGATCTAATCGGTCTCGAAACAGTCTCTCCCTGTTCATATTTGCTACTGGCTGTTGGTTTTCTCTCGGTTCATCCAACCTTTCATTGAGATTATCATTCTCATTTTCTTCATTATTTAGAACAAGGATAATTCTTGCCGGACCAGGAAACATGCTAAAATAAATAATATTGACATTGAAATTATGGTCGTTTCTGTTTTCGTAATTAAGTG